>NC_079385.1:685302-737802 GCF_021018895.1 Seriola aureovittata | reverse complement strand
ACCCTTTGTTTTTGACTTTGAGGAAAAACATAAAAAAACAGTCAAATGACTGGCAGCAGCGGCTGCCAAACAAAAAATGTAAAATTAAAGTAAAATATCCTAATTCAAATAAAATCTAAAAACATTAAATTTACCGAAAGTTTCATTAATGTTTCTACCGAGAAATACTTATTATTAGTTATTTTACAGATTTTTCCTATATTCTGATCAAACACCTTCAAAACCATGATTCCCTTCAAGTTTCTGCAGAGAAAAGCTGTTATTTTACAGATTTTTCCAAAATTAATGTGATCAGACACCTTTAATACAGTGATGCCTCGTAGCTCTGCAGAGAAAAACTGTTATTTTACAGATTTTTTCTAACTTATTACAATCAAACACGATCAATAAAGTGATACCACTAAAGTTTCTGCAAAGAAACGTTTTCCCAATAATAAAATAAAGTGTCATTCAATGAAATATTGACACATGCTTAATATTGTAAAGTTGTTTTGGAAGACAAAGTAAAAAGCATTGTGTAAAACAGATTAAAATCTTCTCACACTTAAACTTGCAGTATTTGTGTTAACACAAATGTTTTATGTAATGTTTTATGTAATGTTAACAACCTGTAGAAACACAATCTAAATACAATATTTAATTATTCAGATTCAGATAAATTTTCTTACATTTCTCATAAAGTATAATATATTGAAAAAAATCAAATTAAATTATCTTTCAACTTAATTACAAATAAAATGCACATCACTATTGACTTTTATTTAATATATTCAGATGTAAATTTGCAATAGCAATCAATTATTCACAAATAGTTCTTCAGAGCCCCCCAGGGTGATTTGAAAAACAAAAACTGGCATTTCTTCATGGTGTGAAAATTCAGTTTTATCTTGTTTTCCACAATATTCTCCATATAGTTCTGACAACATATGTGGACAAACATTATACTATCTTTTATGTCAGAATCCCAACTATACAGTGTATTAATAAGTAAAAAAGAAATAACACGATACACTAAGATTCACCACAACAAATTTTATTTAAATTATCTGTACTGACAAAGAATGCTCTGACATTCTGTGACTGCATTCTGATGTTCCACCTGGCTAAACATCAAACATCTGAAACTCATTTTCAGAACGCTCTGCTTGTGCTAAACAGGCATGCTGTGCACCCACCTATGTAGGCGCATATTGACAATGTGCCCTTTACATGCTGACGTGCTGTCGTCACTGTAGCGTCTCATCGCCAGTCACTGGAGTTTCTGTTACCGGTAGAGTTTATTGCTGCTCTTTCTGATCACAGTTAATGTTGTTGTTTTCTTCATTACATTGACTAACTATCTGCTGTACATTTAAACTTACCGGTTCTGCTCCAGCAAACACAGCTCTCTGCTGCTTTTAGTGAATTTCACTGATTCCGCATTTGTTTACATTCTATTCAGAACTGATTGTTACTTTAGCTTAGCAGCTAGCTCTAGCTTCTCTCGCTCCCTTGCTCGGTTGGTCTCACACAAATTAACTTGTACATAAGAGTTATTTTTGTAGCTTCAGAATGTTGGATTGTGATATGTATTACAACTTCAGCGATTCTCAGTCACTTCACTCATTTACCTCTGATGCCGAGTTTGTTTAAGCTTTAAACCATCTGAAAACATTAACACATACTAGCAACACACAGTAAAATTAGCTACTTCTACAAAAAATGCTATTATGGCTAGCGTGCTAATCGCGGTTAGCTTTTCACTTTAACACACGTTAATGAAGCATTATAAACATACATACTTAATGACATTTGTTTATCCATCTATAGCATTATTTAATCCGAAATAAACAACATGAACTCAAACAACATCACAAAAATAATAGAGTAAATGTTTTCTTACCTGATATTTTTGCATTATGTAAATTCAGTCAGGTGACCAAACATATTCCGTCCAACGTTTCCTGTTTCCAGCTCTCCGTTAACACCCTACAACTCAAATTCTCTCAAAATAAGAATGTGGCAGATATAAAATAATCCAGGTAACAGACGACTGAGTAGCAGTGCGGAGTGCGGACACACAGCAGCAGCCACTCAACACGTATTTTCAAATTTGACCGGTGAGAGACGTGCACAGTTGTCATTGGCCAACAATAGGAAAATATTATTTGTTTTAAAAGAAAGTTTTATTTGTAGGCTATTTCATTTTGACCAATTAGTTCAAATATTGTTTTTGTAGGGTATGAATAAAAATGTAATAATGTATGGTAAAGTTTTATTAATAACTATGGGTTTATAGGGACACACACACACACACACACACACACACACACACACACACACACACATACAAGTGGTACAGTATACTAAAGATCTAGTTTATTGAACAAGGTTCCCTGAGCTGTTGCAATCAAGTGGCAGCAGCAAATGAATTGGTCATTGTCAAATTGGCACTGTTTTCTTTTATGGTATATGGCGCATGCACAAATACACACACACAAAGTTTAGTCAACTCTGATTACTAATACAAAGACATGCACATTTAATTAATTGAGGATTCTAAATTGTCCATAGGTTTGAATGTGTGTGTGTGAGAGTGTGTGTGTGCCTGTGTGTGTGTGATTGTGTGTTGTTGTTGTTGTGTGATAAACCATTTTCCTGCTTTCCTTCCAGTACATGCTTGGATACATTCCAGTACCTCAAACTTTTTTTGTTTGAAGTTTGAATGTTTGATGTAATGAAAAAAAGTTTGCTACATTTGCATCCAGAATTACAAAGTTTGAATGTAAACATGCACATAAATGTAAAATTAATAAGATTATCCTGAAATTACAGAGAAAATTTTTAAATTGTTAGTATGGACATTAACCTTTATAATAACAAGCTACATTTTAAATTACAGATAATTAATGTCATTTTACAGAGATTTGTATGTAATTTAAGAAAGCAGAAAAAATACTTTATTCATCATTATTGGCATAATGCTTAGAATAAAAGTTTGGCTGTTAATTCACAGATAATTTCTCTAATTTTACAGACTTTGTACACAATTTTAAAAACAGAAAATTACTGCAAATTTTTAGAGTTATTTTCCATAAGAAAATTTTTATAGTGTACCTCACTACCGCACTAGGCTAGTTAGCGAGATAGTTCACAAGTTAGCAAACAAACCCTGTCAATTGAAGGGTTAGGGGTAGCAATTGACTATATTGTGATTTCAATATTTGGATTGAGTCCTGACAGTCCAACTTGTGTCTTTATTGTGCCAAATGATTTTGAACCATCAGCCTTCATCACAGCAGTTTTCATACAGTAGCAGGGAAAGGTCAGGTGGACTAATGACATTAACAGGTAATTACTGCATTTCAGTACAGAAGGTTTATGGTTAGTTACACCTGTGTCTGTCCACTCAACATGTCTGCTGTGAAAAACATCACATTTCCTGACAAGCAGACCCAGACCACAGAGCAGAGCACAACATGATGATGATGATGATGATGATGATGATGATGGTGATGCTCAAAACGATGGGAAAAAAATAATCTCACATCATGATCTATTTAGTAACTTGAATCATATTACATGGTCTTCATCATCTGTCTGTAAAGTAAAGTAAGTGGTGAGTTAGAGGTAGATGGAGTGAGGTACAAACACACACAAACATTGAGAGTGAGGAAGGTGCTGGAGGCTAGTCTCTGACACATCTCTAATCCTCCTTATTATCAGTCAGATATACTCTTCCTTCCAGCTCTGTCTTCCTCCCCACATCCCTCCATCTTTCACTGCTTCTCTCCCTCCTGCCTCCACTCACCTTCTTCTCCCTCCTTCTTCATCTCCCACAGTAGACGTTCACCCATAACCTCATAATTTTCTCTATCAAATCTGAAGTTTCTCTGTCTCTCTGCGTCTCTCTTTCCTTCTCTCGCTTCCTGTGTCTGTATCCCTGCTGTGACGACCCTCGTGTGTGCTAGCCGACGATTATACATCAAAGTCAGTCAGAGAACCGAAGAGCAAGTGTCTGTGGTGGATTTGACTCACAATAAATAATTAAATTGAAGAACTGTCTCTTTGCTACATGAATAAAGCTCTCTCTGACTTGGTAACCTGCTGTGCTGAGCTGGCCAATCGAGTCAGACTCTCATATGCTTGCCATTTACCACCACGGGCTATGTAGCGCTGAAGCACATGTGTTCTGTGTGTTGAGTTATAACTGTGAATTTTGCCGAAACAAGCACAATTAATCTCATTGCATGTGTTTGTGCACGTGTATGTGTGTGTTGGGGGGTTGTAGGCAGCCATGGGAGCCTCTGCTTTCAATCGCTTTCATTGTTTAACTTTGTTTTGTGTATTGATCGATGTCTTCTTGTCTTGTGTTTTGATTCCTTGACGTTTCGGGTCAAAGAAATGTTTTCATGGCTCTGACACTTTAACTCTACGCTGTTGTCTCTGGTTTACACGTCCAAACCTTTTCTTTTCCTGAATGCCTGTGGCTGTCTGTCAAGGCATAATGATGGAATAACATTTATTGGAAGTTGTAGTGGAAGGACTTTATAATTACTTTGTGTGGATCAATACAGGAGCCTTGTAGCTGTAATTACTCAGTTGGAGGTATAAAGTTGTGAGAGAAGATAATGTGTTCACTTTGACACACAGCTTGTTTTGTCTGGAGCAGATTGTCCAAATTGTCCTGAGTCAACTCATGTCCAATGTCCATGGCACATGATTTTGCCAACCATTCATTGCCAATACAGGAAGCAGTGTGTCCTTTCTATAGTGGGTGTAGTAGGTGAGTATGTGGAGGGCAGGGTAGGGTGGAAGTCACAGAACTTTAGTACTGCACTTGTTTTTGTTTTCTTCTATTCATATTGAAGCCACAAAGCTTAAACACAATTATAATTAGTTCCACACTCAGCTGTAGGATCACTAAAGAAGAACACAGTGTTCCTATATCACCCCTCTGCTGGCTCAGTGACACTGGCTTCCTGTTCAATTTAACATTGAATATAAAATCTTTGTATTTACCTGGAAGGTGTTACACAACTGCAGCATGTATCAGTGAGGTGCTGACAGGTCCATCATGTCACAATAGGCTTAACAGCAGCCGAGAAAGAGGACCAGAACACAGACAAAAGGCAGGATAATGCAGCAGAGAAGCGTTTAGCATATAACAACAGGCTTACTGGCAAACGGGTGGAAGAACTGACAGGTGAGTTGAACAGTCAAATAAGCAGGAACAGGGAATAAGTTAAAAAAAATCTGGAATCAGGCACAAAGGAACAGGATCCCTCAGGCAGATGGCCTGGAGGCAGGACACAGGTGGAACAGGAGACCTCAGGTGAACAGCCTGGAGGCAGGACAGACTGGAGGAGCTGCTTCAGAGGACAGCCTGGAGGCTGGAGTTCTGGTGAGCAGGGCACCGCAGCTAAAAATTTCAGGTGGACGGCTGCAAGCCCAAGCATACAGGTGGGGAAGAAGGCAGGACTGCACTGATACCACTTGGAAAAACGGGAGTGGAGGACAGTGAAAAGTTGTCTATTGTCACTGACAGTCATTATGATGATGACCACTCCATACACCTGCATGAATAGGATTGGACATTACATGAATCATTATTTCTTTGCAGACTCGAAGCAGGAGCTGAGAGGATAACCTGGCCTCAGGCTCAGATGCTGTAGTGAACATCTGAATCTCAGTCTGTCTGATTCTGATTCTGATTCTGACTCTGATTCTGAATCTAAATCTCAGTCTGAGTCTCAGTCTCAGTCTGAGCCTTTTATCAAAGGCTGTTAGACACAGATATCAGACAGACACGCCTGGAAATAAAAAATATAATAAATATAGACAGGCATGAATGCATTTGCAAATACGCACCTTACCTGACGTGCTGCATGGGTAACAAAAGAACATCCTTTCACAAATGTGTGTGTGTGTGTGTGTGTGTGTGTGTGTGTGTGTGTACTCACCGCTGTGCTCCACTCCGCCAACCTGCCTCCCAGGGTTGTTAAGTCATCAGTAGTTAATTAAATCTAGCAGAGGTGATCACGGATGAGTGTTTTCACTGCGTTGGTGCATGTAGTGATTAGTATGAGGTCTGTATTGCACATTAAGATGGTCCTGTTACAGTAATCCTCCTTGATTGTGAAATCCCATAACATGGGACATTGATCAAGTTTAATTTGCCTGAAACAACACAAAACAAAGTGAGACCAAACTCCATTCAAAAATCTAAATGAATTCTGTCCCTTTTAATGCCAAAAAGTTACATGCAACATATGTGACATATCTGAAGTATGTTTGTTTGCCCCCAAGTGGCCAATATACCTCGTCCACAGGCACATTTTGATTTTTATTAAAAAGTATTACTTCTTTGTCCTGATCTCTCACTCTCGTCCCTCCTGGACCTCAGGATACCATCACTCAGGTCCAGCAGGGATGAGAGTGAGAGATCTGGACAAAGAAGTAATACTTTTTAATACCAATCACGGGGTAGTAGCCTGGTTGAGAGAGAATTTTTTTAAATCACATGATCTGATTTTAAAAAATTCCCTCTCAAGCAGGCTACTTCCACGGCAGCAGGTTGTTTCCTCACAAGCGAGAATGAGAGAGTGAGTGAGAGAAAGACAGGGGGGGAGAGATGGAATAGTATGTCAAGAAGAAGTGCGGAGAGTGGAGGAGGAGGGGGAGGAGGGATGAAATGATGTGGAAAGATGAAGAGAGAATGAGGGAAAAGAGAAGAAGAGAAGCACCTTGCAGCCCTCAGCAGAGCCATTCAATGATTCATGTACTTACTCCAGTGATATCAGTGGCCTACACACACACACACACACACACACACACACACACACAGAGTGATTCATGCAAGCTCAAGAATTTAAGCAGAGGGCTGTACATTGACCTGTTTGTCATAAAACCTTAAATGCATTTTCGATTGTTAAGTTTGACTTTTCCTCCAGTCCTTAAGAGAATTGTGGCAGTAACTTTGAGTGAGTGTGAAATTAACGTAATGGCTTGAACACTGTTTATTTTCCTCCCAGTGTGCAGGCTGTAGATGCCCGGGGATTGAAAACTCTAAAATAAACATCTGTTTTCTCCTTCTTTAAAACCCATAACAAATACAAGCCTGGTACATTAACAGAATTTTTAATATGCTCTGTGCTTTGCCTGATTTTCCTCCTCTAAATTAACACAAATCACTGGTGCCATTTTAATCCCTTACCTGATAAAAAACATCATCATTGTGGAGCAGGGATATTATCTGTGGAATTACATTCCGTTAGCCTCACGTTTGTTCAGCAAACACAGGACTGGTTCCCTCACATGGAGACGCTGCGGTCAGTTCCCTGGGAGGGATAATCTCTTTTTAGTAACAGTGATGGAGACGCCTACAGTCAGCATGGTGGACACCACAAAATTAGATATGAACTGTTTGAAAGAGACTGACGCCTTCTCTCACAGAGTGATTGATAGCACCAAATTAAAACAAGTTGGGGTACTTTATAAAGGATACAGCAGTTGACAAAATGACAGACTGATCATCAGGGTTTTAGGGATACTGCATGACAAAGTTGAGCTGATGATTCTTTTTTCTTTCCAAAATTTACAGGCAATTAGACTTTTTAATTTAAGGGAAGTTTTCTGAAGGAACAGGAACTCAAAAGTGACTGAGATCAAAAAGAGTTTGCTTGTTTGTGCAGTGAGAGAATTTATAAGTGGCTTTGACTTTTTTAACCCATTAACTATTGATTATTGACAAGAATCTTCAAAAGCATATTCAGTTTCAAGAGAACCTTACAACCTCATTGATTTCAATTCATTAAAATACACTATGAAAATCATCTTTCAATCAATCCAAAACATTCAACACAGTCATTCTATATTTGATTATTTTTGTCAGTTATAATAGCATCGCAAGGTAATGCAGCTGAACACTCAGCTACAGTTACATTATCACATGATAGCTTTGACAGTTTCAGTGTTTGATTCCTTTGCACTTAATTTTCTGAACACAGAGCTCTGACTTTGACTGTCAGCTGACTCTCAAAAACAGGGGCCCTACTTTAACAAGCTAATCACATGGTCTAAAGTGCATGGAGCATTTAGAGCATGTCCATATCCACTTTGCTAGTTTAACGTCAGAAAAAACTGTGGTCAATCACACAATCACTTTCCGCTGCCTCAAGATGACAATGTGCCTGACTACACCTCATTTTAAGACCAACACGCCAATGGACACTCAGATTGGCGAGAGTGTATTTGCTATTTAAAGTACTTGGGCGCTGGACGGGAAAATGACAACTATGTCGGTCTGAAACAAGCAAAGACACTTGTGTTGTGCTTGGCATGAATGCAACAAGGGACCTAGGGTGTCGATGTTCCCAGACCAGAAGAGATATATAATCTCTCCAGTGTGTTCTGGGTCTACACAGAGGCCTCCTGCCAGTTGAAAGTGCCCGGAAGACCTTCAGTGGAAGGTGCCCAGTAGGCATCTTAATCAGATGCTTGAACCACCGCAACAGGCTTCTTTCGACACAAAGGGGCACAGCTCTAGTCTGAGATCCCTCTGGATGTCGGAGCTCTTCACGCCATCTCTAAGGCTAAGCTCAGCCACCTTATGGAGGAAACTCATTTCAGCTGCTTGTATCTACAATCTTATTCTTTCGGTCCCTGCCCAGAGTTTATGACTATAGGTGAGGGTTGGACAGTAGATAGACTGGTAAATTGAGAGCTTTGCTCAGCTCCCTCTTCACCACAGCGGTCCGGTACAACACCCGCAAGACCCCGAGATACTTAAACTCCTTCAATTGGGGTGGAAACTTGATCCTAGCCCGAAGGGAGCACTCCATCATTTTCTGGTAGAAAATCATGACATCAGACATGGAGCCCTCATCCCAGCTGCTTGGCTGCAAACCACCCCAGTGTGTGCTGAAGATCTCATTCTGGCGAGGCCAACAAAATCTACATCATCTGCAAATAGTAGGGAGGGAATTCCAAGGCTTCCAAACCAGATATGCTCCTCACCTTGGCTGTGCCTTGAAATCCTGTCCATGAAAATCACAAAGACGATTGGTGACAAGGGACAACCCTGGTGGAGGGCAACACCCACCAGGAACGTGTATATCTTCCTGCCAAGAATATGGACACAACTCACACTTATAGAGGGTTATACAGGGACCAGATGGCTCATAGTAACAGCGTTCCCACAGTACCCCTACAACATCCATAGGTCTTCTTCAAGTCCACGTAGCACATTTATACTGGATGGGCAAACTCCCATGACCCCTCAAGTAGCCTTGTAAGAACAAAGAATTGGTTCACTGATCCATGGACAGGACGGAATCCATATTGCTCCTTCTGAATCTGAGGTTCAACAATTGGTCAGAGCCTCCATTCCAGCACCTTTCCCCAGGAGGCTGAGCAGTGTGATACCCTAATAATTTGAGCAGATCCTCAAAACCCTTTTTTAAAATGAGAACCACCAACTTGGTCTGCCAGTCCACAGACACTTTCCCAAACCTCCATGCGACATTGAAGAAGCGTTTCAACCAAGAGAGCCCTACAATGTCCAGAGTCTTCAGCATCTCATGACAGATCTCATCCACTCATGGTGCTTTGGAACTGGGGAGATTCTTGACTACCTCAGTGACCTCAGCCAAGGATATGGGCAAGGCTTCCACCAAGTCTTCAGACTGTAGCTCTTCCTCAGAGGACATGTTCGTTGGGTTCAGGAGTTCCTCAAAGTGTTCCTTCCACCAGCTAATGACATCCCAAGCCCGAGTCAGCAGTTCTCCATCCCTGCTGAAAACAGCCCTGCTTCCCCTTCCTGAGATGCTAGATGGTTTGCCAGATTGAGGCCAACCAGAAGTCCTTCACTAGTTTTTCATAAAAAAAAATGCATGTTAAAACTTTTTTTAATGTACTTTGGAAAGACCTACATATAAAATACAAGAGTTTTACATGACAAATTTTATTTTACATTTTGAATTTTTTTCTTTTTATGGAGTGATGTTGATAAATTAACACGAGACACCTCTTCTGTTCATCCACTGTGACATTAGGGCCTGGGTTATAGAGTAGTGGAAGTTACTCTACCCACTTGTCCCACAGTGTCCTGATAGATTGTCTCACTCCCGACTGACAGCCCTTGTATCTCGATAATCAAATCGGATTACTCTGGAGAAAATATGAAAAGTCTCCAGAGACATTGTGGCATGAAATATAGCCCAGTGTTTCCTCTACATTCATTTAGCAGTGGCGGCCCGCCACTAATTGTGGCGGCCTGCTAAACTAATTGATAGCATTAAGCTAATATCTACACGTCATTATGTATTAACTGCTGACTGCATTTTCAGATGAGCTTGTTCAGATACTTCTCTAAGAAGAGAAAGACAACAGATGAAGAAGACGCTAGTCAGGTAGCATCATAAGCCTTTTACTGACTCGTAAATGATGATGGTTAGGTAAAAAATAGTATTTTAATGTTCACACTTGTAATCAGATGTGATGTGAGTGTAAATTATATAACGCTGTTAGCGTTACGTTACTCACACTTTTAATGTGAGTAACCCCCCCCCCCCCCCCCCCCCCCCCGGATAGCATGCCCCCACTGCTGAAAAAAATCCTAGAGGAAACACTGCCTGTCTCTGCATCCCACAGACTGGCTGTTGATTCATCCTTTGACTTATAGACCCCAGCCAGGATGAGGACCCCCAAATATGCATGTAAATGCATTTTATCCTGCTCCTTCCACTTCTCCCACAAAACACGCCTTCCTTCTAGATTAGTCATTTCGAGAATGATTTCCTGTATTGAGTTGGGCATGGCCAGCTCAAAAGCTGACTTAATGTCTGTCACACAAGTCACTGTCATCCTAGTGGGCCCTGGCACTGTCTTTATTATGTTTTCTGCAGACAGTTTTGCCGGACGTATATTTGGGGATTAAGACCACTGTATTTCACTATTTTTTGATGTGAATGTCTTGCTTGGAGGAATATGAATAGCAGTTTCCTCATTTGGTTCATAATCAGAATCATCAGACTCAGAATTGACCTCAAGATGGTCTTCATCTTCAGATACATCCTACTCTATTTCACTGTCATGATCAAAGATGAGTTCCAGAGCCTCCAGGGTTGTCACCTGTTTAGCTCTGCTGCTCATTTTGTAAAGCTCTGACAGAGAGTATATCATATGTAGCTGCAGAGTGTAATGTTGGTAGGACTCCTTTGCAGAGAATCTTTATATGTTTTGTCCTGCTGAGTGTCCACTCAATGTGGGTGGAGTTTGCCAACGGGAACAGAAAAGGTTCCCGTCAAAAGTCATAACAACACCTGCATTCTCGCACTTTATAGATGAGGTCAAGAGAATAGGGAGAGGGTGTATGTGTGTGTGTGTGTGTGTGTGTGTGTGTGTGTGTGTGTGTTTGTGTGTGTGTGATTGGGGTGAAATATGTCTCACAGTTGCAAAGAAACAAATAGTCTTTGACACTTCTGACCCCTTTTAGCCTCCACTTTGACCGCCGGGTCAAATTGACCCGAACAGTATCTATGTAATATAAACAAGTGTTGATTACACTTATTAAGCCAAGCAGAAGAAGTTTCATACTGAAAAAATACTTTTAACTATTTATTTTTAGACTTTTTAACTTTAAAATGGGTCAGTTTGACCCGCAACATAACAGGAGGGTTAACTTATTGTCCTTTATCTTTTGGCCTCAGTGATGTATTTATGTGCCCTGTGTTTTTATGTTTTTATACATCCCACTGCTGCATAACCAATAACCCCACTGGGGACAAATAAAGTCATTGATTGATTTGACCTTGACCAACATGATAAATCATAAATGCAGCTGAGTCTAAGCAAAGAGAAACCAAACTAAATAAACTACCAAAGATAAAGTTAGAGTCACGTAGACCAGGATATGGACAACCAGGTTTTTCTGTTCCGCATAAAAATCAAATCCTGAATATGAAAAAAAAAAAAAAAAAACAGGATGAAGTGTTGTTAACTCTCATGGTGCACTTAAAATTAACTGAAACCACTGACTGGAAGAATAGAAATTTAGTCCAAATACTGAATATGCTTTGGAAAATGGTTGTAAATAATGTAAAGTGTAAATGATGTGCATATGATAAAACATGCAAAAGTACAATATGGTCCTTTAAGTTGACTTGAACTCCTCCATCTATGCGTTCCTCCAAGCTTATTGCTCGCTCTCTTCATTCTCATGAATCTTTCTCTTTGCTTATCTGCCCCTCTGTTCCAATAAATCACTGCCTGGTTGGTCATTATCGGGGAAAAACTCTTTACCGTTTTTCCTTTGCTCTCTTTTCATCCCTCCATTCACACTGAAAGAGTCGGGAGCATCAATCGCACCGCTGAGCTCATTCCAATTTAATTGAGACGTCCATGTTAAGATGGACATGAATATTACATTCCACAGGCCCTATTAATATGCTAAGGCCAGTTTAAATGTTTTAATATTTGCTGTGTGAATTATTGAAACTGTTTTCATAGGCAGCATCGGATCATTCGTCAGAAATGTTTAGTCTCTGATGTTCAGGAAGTGATGGAATTCTAATCGAGTGCACTCCGGCTGAAATACGCAGTAATTTCCCATGGTACACTGCTACATGCACTTGACCACCCTTCCCTCCCCTGGCAAACTCAGGGTCACCATTTTTAGCTTTCTTAATTAGAGAGAGAGAAGAAGAAGAAGAAGGAGAGTGTGTGACAGGTATTTCCTCCTATCTTCAGGCCTGTCTTTCTGCCTCCCCATCTGCCTCTGAAGTCCCCAAGCATGTCACATACACATGCACACACACACACACACTCTGGAAATTATTCTAAAAAATACTCATCTGATGTTCCACTGAGCACAGACGCATCGGGAACTGGCCATGGCGATAAAGTTGGCGTTTCAAGTGACTGCACTCTGCAATTTAAAAAAAGCCGGCTTCACGGCAACAGACGTCGTCGTCTGCAGTTGCACACACACACACACAAATGCGTGTGGTGTGTTGGAGAGGAAGATGGATCGGAGTACAGATTGTAAGTGACATGTTAATTTCTTCTCCGTCACTCAACTCACAGCCAAGGCGTCCGCTATCACAGTAAAGGGACACAAGGCCCAGCCGTCAAGGCTCCTCTCCTTCCTCCTCTCCTTTTTCCCTCCGCTTCCTCTGCCCCGGGTACTTGTTCATACGTCCCCTGGGTAGCTGTGCATGTTTAGACACAGAAAGAAAAGGAGCTGACAGTTGTTGGTATGGGGCAGCAAAAAGAGGAGTGAGAGGTCGCACTGGATTTATGATCTTTGCTCTCTGTCTTATGGTGGAAATTACTTCACTTAAGAGTCAATACTTCGGAAATAACTAACAAAACACTTATGGAAAATAAAATGTATGTATGTATAGGAGAGAAAACATTACAGGAGTCAAAAAGTGTACAGCTCTGTATCAGTTTACAGATTTATAATATTCACACAAAGTGAAAAACATTTTATTTGTTGAAGCAAGATAAATACAAAGGAAGTGATAACATAAAAAGACATAACGTAACGAAACGTAACGTAATGTAACATAATGTAACTTAACATGACATAAGGTTGCATGACGTAACATATCATGATGTAATGTAACATGATATGACTTTAATATAATGTCACGAAATGTAACGTAACATGATGGCATACATGTTATTGCTATAGATTTAATAATATGACATATATTTTCATTTATTGAGAGGGAGAGTGAAATAAAGAGACAAAAAAATATAGAAAATAAATAGATAATAAGGTGTTTTTTTTCCCCCATTTCCTCTCCCTCAGGCAGAAAACAGGTAATTCAGGGTGGATTGGGGGTAGATGGGAGGGTGGGGGGAATTTTGACCATCCATCGGTGGGAGAAGCGTGCAGCAAAACACACAGCTACTCCCGTGTCACTTTCATAAGACAAACTACCAAAGAGTCAGCATCAACATCAAACATCAAGTCAGGAAGCCAGATATTTGTGGGAGCCCCTCTCCAGGGCCATGCTGAGTGTGTATGTATTTAAGAATAACACAATTACAGAAAAACATACACACACAATCACTCAACTCAATGAGAAACATTCATGTTACTGTGTTCATGTTAATGTTTTTTCATCATGTTTTCTCACTGTTACACGCCTGAGTGGAAAGTGTATTAGTTCTGTTTCCCTAAACTCCTTATTTTAATGACCTGTATCATTAATGTAAAGGTCAAAGGTTGTGTAAAGGTCAGGACACGGCACAGTGAACTGTATGACACCTGACCACATTTAACACTGTATATTAACCAAATTATTTGTGTTTCTTTGTGTGTGTGTGTGTGTGTGTGTGTGTGTGTGTGTGTGTGTGTGTGTGTGTGTGTGTGTGTGTGTGTGTGTGTCTGTTTGTGTGTCTGCAGGCAGCCCTGGTATTATGGTTGGGGTTTCAACCTACCGCGGGGTCAGGCTCTTCTGGACAAGTGGAACCAGGTCCCTGACAACACAGACATCCTGGTCACACACTGCCCCCCACTGGGTGAGACACACATTACAGCATACACAGACACACACACACACACACACACACACACACACGCACACACAGTGCATTCAGAAAGTATTCAGACCCCTTCAGTCTTTTCACATTCATGTTTTCCCATATCACACTAAACTGAATTCCACATAATGACAAACAGAATTTAAGAATTTTAGAATTTATTTTAAAGTAAAAACGGAAATATCACATTAACACTTTGCTTTGACTCTTGAAGTTTAGCTCAGGTACAAGGCTACATTTCCCCTGATCCTCTGTGAGATGTTTCTAGACCTTGACTGGAGTCCACCTGTGGTAAAATCAGCTTATTGATACATTAGAAATCTGTAAACTTTGTCAATTTTTCAAAATGCACTAATGCAACAAAAATAAAAAAAATAAATGAACTAAAACTCAAGGATTTGATTGAAATTCACACTTTAGTTGACTGAGGCAGAAACACTGAAGTTTTTTTTTATCAATCCATATAATCAATCATATAATCAATTCATATAAAACTTGAAAATAAGCAGCAGATATGATGATTTATTGACTTCAGTTTTGTCTCGTCAACATCTTGTCTTGTACGTATAGCGTGGCACACTTTGTTTTCTCTAAAGACTGTAGGTTGTGATTCAGAACAACCAATATAGTTAATCAGTATAAAATATCAATATGATGAGAATGAAAGTTATCTTGGAAGATCCTGACAACAGGAACTGATTTGAAACAATTCCAGTCTCACTGCAGGTCAGTTACTGCTCACTGACCTCTCAGCTGAACTTTGGCGAAGTCCCGACACCAACATTCAGACAGCAGATAAAGTTTAACTCTGGCCTTTTCGTTTGTACCTTATGTCTTTAACATCAGTTAGCTACAGCTGAAGGTCTTTAAAGATGACAATTACAGCACCACTCACCTGAATGTTTTACATGAGTGTGATAATGTGATAATGTACTCTGACAAATACCCATGTCCCTCTTGCTGTCGGATTGATCCAACAATACACCTGTAGTCAGAAATATGAAGAGGTGATTCACTGCACAGTTTTTAACACTCATTCACTCTGGGGTCGAGATAGGATGTCAACTCATTTAAAGTCTAATGTCTACCACACACTAAGACTCTGAAAACACTCAATTCTGACATCTAAAGACAATGAGTCATCAGTCATAGAGTTTTAGCCTCACACTATAAGATTTTGTAAAGACTGGGGATCTTACAGATCTTATTATTGTTATTATTAGTATTATTATTATTATTATCACTTTGTATTTATGATTTCCTGTTTTATTTTGAAAATATTTCCCCTGTGTCTCGTTACCCTTCCCTCCCTCATGTATTTAATGCTGGCCTCACACCAAACAACTCACAGTCTTGCTCCTCCTTTACTTTCACTCACCAACACTGGAAAGTGGAAAGTTTTTTGGTGTGAGGCTGACATAAGTGGAGTCATGAGTCAGTTCAGCTGAGGAAGTCCAGCTGCAAGTCTCTGATTATGTCAAGAAGCCAAAAGTCATCAGAGTTCAAGTCATGTGACCTGAGATGATTCCACACCTCTGTGAATAGGGGACATTGCAGTGACATCGCTCCACATGTTTTTTTGTTTTTTTAAAAATAGAATGTAAATTCCCCAGAGGACATGACCACAGTGTCCTCAACAGTAGTCAACAAGTATGTCAACACACACACTCACACATACAGTATGTATTGTACATGCACCATACAGATACATGCATATCTACCTACTGTACACACTGTCTGTGGATGGTGAATGAGAGACAGCAGTGAAATGACTCTAATAAATCTCAGATGAATCATCGTCGTGTTGAATGGATGAGTAAAAGGTGAAGGTGATCAAAGCAGTGACTCAAAGTCCAGTCAGCTCATCCCGTCCCCCTCCCCCCACTATTAGCCCTCTCAGTGATCACCTCTCAGCTCCTGCATGCTTTCATCCTCACACACACCAACATCACAAGAGTCTGAACAAACACAGATGCTCGCGTACAAGCTGACTGACATCCTGGACACACTTCACTGTCTCGACCACTTACACACAAGCAGACAGAGACACACACACACACACACACACACACACACACTTTCACACCTCATCTCCCGCTGCAGCTGTGGTGTTCAGATGAGTGTGTGTGATTGATTTCTGTGTCTGCGTCTCGGCTGCGAACACAGCCATTTATTTTCCATTCAGCTTAGCCAAGTGTCTCCATCTATCTGCTTGTAAGCCACCGGCATATGGAGCAGCTACAGCAGGCTACTAATGCATGAGACGTGCGCGCACACACACACACACACACACACACACACACACACACACACACACACACACACACACTCACACATACACTCACACATACACACAAGCACTCAGTGCAAGACTGATGCGAACGGTACGAGAGAGACAGAAAGAAGGAGAAAGGCAAAAAGGAATGGAGGACAATAAAGCTACAGGAGACGAGAAAAGACATTCATTTTAAATATATCTTTGAAAAAGGAGAAACGAAAGATGCACAAGAAGGTGAAGGAAAAATAAGTGTGATCAAGATGTTTCGCACTGCAGCAAACGTCTTTTATGAGGCGCGATAAAGCAGCAAATCGGTGGCTAGAGAGGAAAAATATGGCCTCTTTATCTGGCTGTGAGAAAGAAGTTAACAGCAGAGAGAGAAATAGAGAAAGTGAGACAAAATGAGTGAAACAGGCTCAGTGCCCAAAGCAGCAGCTGCTTTGAAACAAGTGGCACTTTAGAGCAAACTACCCTGAGACACAAAAAGCCCTCGTAACTTCTCACTTCACTTCAACCATCTCCCAAGGCTTGTAAAAGAACGCACTTACAGTTTTAAGGCATTATATACCTGAACTGATACGTAAAGTGTGTTTTTACAGGTAGACACATTCAGAGGACAAAGGAGTCAGACATTTTACTGGCATGACTGATTCACTGCCAGCTGAGAACATGGAAGTTTTTATGTCTGTGTTATGTATGAGAAGGTCCATTAACTCTGAGATTTTTAGCACTCTGGTAATAAAAAATAAAAAACTGTAAAGAATCTTAAAGTCATCCCTGAAGAGGTTTCTCTCTTTCCCTTTCTTTTTGCCCCTGAAGATCAGCTGGAAGACAACAAATCATAAGACTGACTTCTGCATATCCAATATGCCCTTTAGGGCTGGAGATTTTACATGGAGTAGCCCTTGAAGTAGCAATCTTGAAGATTTTCATTTAAATAAATGTCTGGTAAGTCACTGTCTGTTACCAAATGAGGTAACACAATGGTGACTGAGCCTATGACCCACAGATGAAAGTATTGCGATATTTATATAGTTGTTTGATTATTATGAACAGGGTGTCTGAAGCCAGTGCTGATCCAAACCGACAGCAGAATGCAGACCTATGTCGTGCGCAGCATAAAATCAGATCACGGTTCCTCAGAGTAAGGTGGAATACCTTACTTACCTTACCTTTTTTACAACAACAATAGTTTGTTTTGCTGCCCTCAGAACTCTATGTACTTTTGTATTAAATCCTATTTACTCTTACAACCAGTAAGTACAGCAGTCAACCAGGACTGAAATCTTTAAGATGGCCTTGAGACTTGAGATTTGGCTTGGACTAGTCATTTAAGACTTGAGATTTGACTTGGACTACCTAAAGACATGACTTGGACACTTTAAGACTTGACACTTTAGTCTTATTTCACTTTCTTTCCCTTTTTGATTATTTGTGCTCGTGTTAAATTCGCTTTCTTTTTCTATCTTCCTGTGTTAACTTTCTTACTCCTGCCTGGGCTGAGCGACAGCAGGCGGGGAAGATGGAGACATGAGCTCCTCAGTCATTTTATTTCTCCAAGTTGATGCTTTTATTGACTCAGCATCAGTGGCATCCCTCCTCCACAGAGTAGCCACTAAATCATATACAGTCCCTGCTTCATCCTTGTCACACACACTGTGAAGTCTGCATCTGTGTGTGGCTGTGATGGATCTTTATTTTCCACGGCTGCTTTCTAAGAGTCTCTTTTATTTTGTGCTGCAATCTGCAGTTTGCCATTAGACAAGGAATCTGAAATGAAGAGCTTCACCCTAAAATGTGATATATCACTTTTTGAAGGGAGAAGAAATTTATAAAATTCCTGAAGATACTTTCATCCAATCACCACAGCACCATCAAAAATCATACCAACACCCATTAAATGCATTATTGATATGATCAAAACATTATTGCTTTCAGTAATGATAAAATTTAAAAAAGGATAAAAGGAAACAGGTCATTGTTATTTTTTCATGACAAATATTATAACACATTTATTCCAGTGGAAAGCTTCTGTTTCACCACCTCGTTGTGTCATTGTTGGGCCTCAGCTCTTCATGTGGCCTGCTGCTGTTTGCCACCTCAGGAAGAAGCTTGATTGTCATGTGACTGTGTGCAGGTTTCCTGGACTGGGTCCCAAAGAAAATGCAGCGTGTCGGGTGCATGGAGCTCCTCAACACAGTCCAGAGGAGAGTGCAGCCCAAATTACATGTATTTGGACACATTCATGAAGGTACATACATCTTTCCAACACACAGTACAGGGTCATGTGATACATTTTCATTTGTACACAAGGTAAATTGTTTGTTTAAATACAGAGAGTTGGTTAGTTGTTGTCATGAGAAATAGAAAATTTGATATTCTGCAAAAATGGATTTGCTTTGAGTTCATACATATTCACAAATACAAAAGTATAATACTCCAGTTTGACTGTCAGATGCTTTTTTTCTGCTATTCTGTTATTTTCTGTTGTATTATTATTATAATTGTTATTGTTAGTTATTGTTATCATTATATTAGTGTTTTTCTTCCATTCACTTTGAATTGTATTTCTTTTCTATGTAACAACCAAACAATATTTCATTTTAATATAATTATATTATTTCTTCGGGTAACATTACAAACCTTTGTAAATCCAAAGGCTCTGACTGTGAATAAGGTCTCAGTGTTGGCTCAGGTTTGATTTAAAGTTTTTACTACAGCCCTGGTACACACACACACACACACACACACACACACACAGACACACACACACAAACACAAACACTTCTGACTGATACTGTTTCCTCATGAGCGTGTGTGTTTTTAATTAGAGTACAGTTGAACCATTTTTCCAGGCTGACATCGAAAGGCAGCAGTTTACACACATGAGTCAAAGCTGAGATGCAGGGACAGCGTCAGGGCTGGGGTCTCAGGGCTGGGGTCTCAGGGCTGGGGTCATAGGCCTGAGGTCTCAGGGCTGGGGTCTCAGGGCTGGGGTCTCAGGGCTGGGGTCTCAGGCCTGAGGTCTCAGGGCTGGGGTCTCAGGGCTGAGGTCTCAGGCCTGAGGTCTCAGGGCTGGGGTCTCAGGGCTGAGGTCTCAGGGCTGGGGTCTCAGGCCTGAGGTCTCAGGGCTGGGGTCTCAGGGCTGAGGTGAGGGGGGACGGCTGGTGATCCTGAAGACAAGAGAGACTGCAGGCAAATAAACTAGTTAACAAACAAACAAGGCAGGTTAATTCACTGAATTCAACATCATAGTCTATTATAGTTGTTTTAAACTGAATGAAATCCTCTTAGATTTCAAAGCCATGTAATCTGGAGACATTATACATCAGTTTTTATGAGTAAAGGTATTAAAGTGAGTATTAGAGAACAGCTGAGCTTCCATGTCCCTATCAGTATTTCATCCAGGCCAGCGAGGGCAGAGAGGCCATCTCCCAGAACTGAGGACTGCTTTTTTTGGGGTTATCAGGTCAGTGCTGGGCCCCAGGAGCAGCAGCCCCCCATCAGAGACAACCAGATTAGAAACTAGATCAGATTTTACAAGAGGAAAAATGGGATGAAAGCAGCCGCTCTCTTCATTAATGTGGAGAAGGAAGGTGGAGAGGAAGAAATGATTCTGTATTCTGTGTTTTGTATTCATGTATTCCACATTTGAAAGGACCAACACACATGCACAGTTTTGTTCCAGGAGTGACACCTACACTTAGGAAATCCCTGATAGTTAAACTGCAGTACTTTGTGAAGCATAAGTTAACTACATCTCATAAAGTGGCAGCACTTTACATCTATGTTGATCTAAAATGCTTTTGAAGCAGAGGGAGTCGTGTTAGTATCTCACTCTGATGCTGTACATGTAGAAAAGAGTTTTCCTCCTCTGCTGATGCTGAGGCTAATTACTGTTGTGTGTTGTGCACATCTCAACTCTTTGGTTGTCCCCATCAACTACTGCATTACAACTGTTATTCTCCATGTGGTACACAATATGTTTTCTTTGATTGAATCTGGGCATTTGACACATCAGACCTGGTCCAGATCAAAAGCCACCAGACTTAGACTTGTCAAATCTGGACTACATTAACAAGGAGTGTTGAGACTGGTTAAAACACCAATTAAGATTTGTGAAACCCTTATTCCATATGTGAAAAACAAGGTTCATTGGTTTGTTTCCATCTAGACCGCATCAGCCCAGGTCTAGATAAAAAAATCCACAAGAATTAGACCTGTCAAATCTGACTAGAATATCCAAGAGAACCTAAGAACAATTTGTGAGATCTTCATTCTTTTTATGTCAACAGAAAACAGTGATTTCATTTATTTTACCGTATACGTACCACAGTGGACCAGGTCTAGATCAAAGAACATTTTACCTGGACTTATGAAATCGAGATCAGGGTCACTGTTTAAAACACAGATTTGTGAAACTTGTTTTGCAAAAATAGTTTGAATAGTTTCTAACTATGTCAAGACTTTAACGAGAATGTTGAACACCTTCACAACAATATGTGGTGTAACAAACTAAGACTTGGTGGCTCAGGATTAGAAGTGAAGTTTTCCTTAACCTTCCCCTTAACTGCTGTACCACTCATTCTGATTGATCACCTACACTATCATTACTGACCAGAGGAAACCTCTCTGTTCATGATTGACTCTGTGCTCTAATGGATCACAGTGGGTCCATTTTAGTGAGATGTCCTTATATGATTAAAGCAGTAGGCTTGCTAAGTTTTACTATTTGTTTATAGTGATGATAGGTAAAGAGTTAAAGAGTTTAAGCTCTACCAAATATCTCCCACACTTACTTACATAACTGTGGAGCCTATTTAACTAATGTTTCCTCACAGAATTGTTTTATAAGAAGAACACATGATTGTGGTTCCAAATATTCAATCAATATTCTCTAATCAGAAGAATAAAATACTTTCTTCACTGCTTTGCTGTTCCAAACATGGTCCCATCTTCAGGTCTCATAGTGGTGTTCTGCACAAATGTGGCTCCCAGATGACCAGATCATGACACTTGTACTGCAGCGCTCTTCTGGTTGACCTCCCTTCATGAGTGAAGCCCTTATAGATGACCTACAATGCAGCAACCCATCTGGTCTTTGATCAGATGTCACTCCGTTGTTCATCGACCTCCACTGTCTACCCATGACCATCTGAATCAGATTCAGTCACTAATGCTGCCTCCAGAGGGATTTCTGGGTCTGCTCCATCTACTTGAATTCAATCATACAGACTTACGCTCCTTCTCAGCCACTGTGTTCCTCCAATGAATGTGGTCTGTCATCACCATCCTGCACACAAGACAGTCTCAGTCCAGACTTTTCTGGTCTGTGGTTCTCTGACGGTGGAACAGGCTACACAAGTCTATCAGAGCAGGGGCGTCCCTCTCTATCTTCAAGACTCTTTAATATCTAACTAGAACTTACTACAAACTTTCACTGCACTTCTTTACCTGATCTCCTTCACTCATAGATACTTAGTACTTACACAAAGGTCTTCCACTGCACTGAAGCTGCACTGATGTCACTTTGTTATGATTTGTTTTTACTCTTAAATAACAACAATATGGAAAAATAGAGATATCAAAACAGAAGCTGATCATGTCAGAATAAAAATTAGGACATTTACTTTCTCCAGTCCTGAATACAAAACAGTCATCATCAAATGCACAGCTGTTGCCTGTTGTTTGGTTTATTTCGTGCCCAATAAAGGTCAGTGACCAAACATTTCTTCCTCAGTAAACTTCTTCTTCTCTCCTGCTGTCACTGCTCCCCAGGTTACGGTATGATGACAGATGGCACCACAACGTTCATCAATGCCTCAGCCTGCACTGTCAACTTCCTGCCCATGAACCCACCCATTGTCTTTGACCTTCCCAACCCCAGGACCACATGACTAGAGGAGGCTGGCAGCCTGACGCTTACCGCCAATCAGGAGAAAGGAGGAGCTAGAGGAAGTAGGTGAGGTCAGCAGGCAGAAGGGAAGTGTGTAAATATTAGGCAGGTATGTTTTTAACGTGACATGAACGAGGACTGGAGGACTGCAGGACTGCAGGACTGGAGGACTGGAGGCTCACTCAAGTTCATTCATTCATTCATTTTCTACCGCTTATCCTCTAGTAGGGTCGCGGGGGGGCTGGAGCGTATCCCAGCATCTTTTCGGGCGAGAGGCGGGGTACACCCTAGACAGGTCGCCAGTCCATCGCAGGGCAAACACATAGAGACAGACAACCATTCACACTCACAGCCACACCTATGGTCAATTTAGAGTATCCAATTAGCCTAGTCCCCATTTGCATGTCTTTGGACTGTGGGAGGAAGCCGGAGTACCCGGAGAGAACCCACACAGGCACAGGGAGAACATGCAAACTCCACACAGAAAGATCCCACGGCCGAGCCGGGACTCGAACCCGGAACCTTCTTGCAGTGAGGCGACAGCACTCAAGTTATTAATGTTATTTAATGTGCCATTGTTTCTTCATCAGTAACTGAAATTAAAAGCAGACGAATGAGCAGTACGTGGACAAATGGCCATGTCTCTGTGTTCTCCTTGACTGCACTGACAACCCCACACCTGTCCACAGGAGAGTGTCAGTCCGACTCAGCACTGGAACATTTGCCAGAGGGATTTTCACTGGAGTTTCCTCCCTTCCTACTTTTAAACATTAATATCCCATCTCTCTCCTCATTTCTTCCCCTCTCTTTCGATTGCCCAATCCCTCCCTTATCTTACTCCTGTTTCTCTCCCATCCTCAGGCCCACAGCATGCTGGAGTGTGTGTGTGTTTTTTTTTTTTTTTTGCCAGCATGTGTGTGTATGTGAGATCAAAGCAAGCGTGTGAGGGCAGCGAGAGGTCTCTGCCACAGGCTGTGTGAGAATCGGGGTGTCAAACATGTTGACATCACTCCCCTGGGCCTCATTACAGCCCTCAGTAAGCCTCTTAACCGGCCGAGGAGAGGACGCAGAGGAAGCCACTCGCTGCACTTCCAGCCTTTTTTCCCTCCTCTCCCTCTTCCTTCCATGTAGCTCCCCGTTTGCCTTTTCAACTCTTCCTCATTTTTTCCCTCCTCTCCATCCTTCACGCTGTGAACAACTAGCTCAGCTTTTTAGTCTTGACTGGGAGGTTGGGCTTTTTGGACTTGGAAAGGGTAGCAGGTAACATGCAATGTGAAGGTGCTACATGCTAATGCTACACCTGAACAGTGGCAGTGGTTTCATGGACACACCTCCGTGTTGTTCATGGCTGACATGCAACTTTTTATCCTTTGTCCAGAGGAGCGAAGCTGTACCTAAATGTCTATGTAAATGTTCTTGTCAATGTAAAAAAAAAAAAAAAAAAAGTTTTCTTAAACATTTACAAGTCGTTGCTATGCTTTTCAAAAACCTGTGAAGTATTTGTGTCTGGAAACGTGTGGTTATTACATTTCATTTGGTCTATTTCTTAGTAATGTAAATTCTCATTATGGTATTTTCTTCTGTGTGAAGCTGCTCAGGCCCATTTGGTGATTATTAACTCTTTCATGTCCCTAAGCAAAGAAGAGCTTTTCATTTATTTTCCTTTGCTCTATTTTCCGAATAAGGCTGTTTCCAGTCAGAGTCTGAGCGTGCTTAGCATAGCACGTCACACTTTGATCTCCCCGCTCTCCGTGATTATGTATGAATGTTCCCCAGAGCTGCAGTTTACTCCCGCTTTACTCGCACTTCTTCTGCACATCAGCCTTCATTGTGCCAACTGACGTCTTAATGTTTGCAAATGGGCTAAAGAGGACAGAGAAGTTGGTGGGAGGTGTGAGCACAACAAGCAAGTTGATGACTGAGTGTATGTATGTGTTATGCTATTCTCATCCAGACCCTGGTTGAGGTTAAGGTTATAATTAGGATGATGTTCAGGGTTAGGTCTGTACAGAGAGATACTGGAGTCTGAGGAAACACGAGCAGAAACAGAAACTAAATTCACCAGTTAGACAACACACACGTCTGGTGTTTAATTTATATATCAGCAGGTCCTGGAACATTTGTCTTTCATCAACACCACAGGCGCCTGGGCAATGGAGCAAATGCACCACCATTATTCACTTAGGGGGAGCAACTTTTTGTCTTTATAGAAATAAACCTATCATCAGACAGTCCCTGCAACCAGCTGGTTATATCTGAGCAGCCTATTTCGAGCATTTTACTATTTAGAGCAACTTACAAAACAAGTAAAACAAATGTTGGACCATTCTTTGAGTTGGTTCAGTCCAACCTGTTTCCCACAGCATTGGCTGTTAATCAAGTGTGTCAGGAGTTTGTTTACAGACTTGAGGAACATTTAGCTTCTCTGCAATCACTGAAAAGAGAACATCGGAAAAGACAGGCTAGCTTATTGTGAATGAAGCTGCTTGGCACCACTGACTAAAGCCAAACTTTAAATTAGCTGAACTGCCAAACCAATCTGTGAGTCAGCATAGTTTTAAGCAATGTCCCATTGGTTAATATCTTAATTTAATTGCCAACATGCAGTCATTTTAGTAAATATGTGTCCAAGCTCTTGTGACAGAATCCATAAGTAAAATATGACACCTGCTACCAAACTGTTTGTAGATCTTTACTGCACCAAGCTTATCAGAAGTTTTATATTTTTTATAATTTATTGATATTTCATCTAGTTTTCAAGAACTAACATTAACTGATTCATCCAAATATCATAATTCAGTTTGAGTTTGGGAACAGGTCTACTGAGATGTTTTGAGTCCAACTCAAAGGGGGCACCACAAATACCAAAAATGTTAACACCAGCAGAGAGAATTTCACCAATGAAAATGCTATTGGCACAAGTATCAACCTAAAATCTGAAGTGTCATATTGATTAACCAACAACTCCTCCAACCTGAACAACCAACCCTCTGATACGACCCATAGGAGTGTCTCCTGAAAGAGCCCTGCTACTGCGGCAAGCATACCAGACCTCAGTTGTCATGGTTACAATAATAAACACAAGGACTGTACCAACAGTGGTCAGGTTACTATAATTACGGTCATGGCTTGGTTAGGTTTAGGAAGATTGTTGTACTTGCTGAACATTAGACAATTCTCTTTGCTCCTGTCATTATAACTACAACCACTACATGTCACCTAGCAATAAAACGTATCTATGGGTCACAATAACCTGCTGCACAGATGACGCATGGGCTAATTATTTATAGGATAGGCTCAGATTAATGCAAGTGGGTGGGGCCTATCACATATTTACTCAAGATGCCTTTCATCAATCCTGATTAAACTGACCAAACATCCTGTGTTGTCTCTTGAACATACACATCGAGTTTCATTCACATCTGATGAAGGTGGAACATTATTGAATTGCTGCAGACTCTGTGATGATGAAACAAGTGTGTGATTGGTCTCATTTAAACCAGCTGATGTCACTTCGCTCTGATTGGTCAAACCTGAAACCTTGGGGTTTCAGGTAGAACACAGAAAAATACAAAGGACCTGAAACAGTTCACAAAGGTTTTTATTCAGTTGATCAGTGTCACTCAAAAGTGAAAGTATTCAACTACTAGGTGTGTGTATACAGCATGAATAAATAAAAGCTGTTGGCTAATGAAACTGTGATGAAGGTTAAAAACAGTCATGTCATACGAACTGTCTGTTAAACAGAAATGTACTGTTAACTGGGTTCTTTAATTGCTGTGAAGTTACCATAACATTTCCTCAGATGTTTCACATTAAAAGCGTACGTCTTGATTATTAAAAAAGAAAAAAGGTCCTACTTTATGAACTGGTTTTGGAAGTAATGGTGATGGTTCTTTGTTGAATGCTGGATTATTGCGATCTTCCTTAAAGAACCTGAACTTCAGGAGATTTTAGATCAGATCAGGGTTAGAGGTGATAGTTTGAATCTAGCCAGTGGAAGGTCAGTACAAGCACAATAAAGGGTGTATGAGTCTGAGTGAATGTATTTAATAAAAAATAGAAAAAGAAGAGAGTACAAAGACAGGGAGTGTTCAGCCTCATCATTTAAAACACCAACTTAATTAAAGTCCATGAAGAGGAATGTTCCATGAAAGGAATAAAGGGAACTATTAAAAAGCAGAAGATAGGAGGAAGTGTGATGAAAAGCTGTGTGTTTGCTCTGACTCTACACTTCCACTCCTCATTTAAATGTCTCTCACTTTGATGCTCTTCTGCTTCAGTAGCTGTGTTCTGTGTTTCCTGTTTTTTTTCCAAGAGAAGAAAATAGTACTGTAAAATTTCTTGATTTATTTTGTGAGGCATGCTTAAAAGAGTTAATGACTTCTGCTACTCAGACAATCTGCATATGAAGAGTTTTATTCCAAAATGAGATACCCGCCTTTTGAAAAGAGGGGCTTACACGGACAGGATGATTGACAGCTAAACTTGAAAGCAGATTGCAGTGGTACTTTTTAAAGGACTGTGAGTAACTTGTGTCCTCTGTGACATTTTTTACTTGCTGGATCTTTCATATTTAAACAATACTGGGTAGTTTTGAACCTCAGATCTTTTTTTAATTGGATGTATAGCATTTTGGAATGAAGGTGTTCATATGGTGTTGTATTTTGCCATAGCTGTTGGGGACTTTTCTCTTTTTTTAAACTGTAAAATAGACCCAACAGCTGCAGAATTTTACTGTGTTGCTCCTGGAGACAACTCTAAAATGTAAAGTACCTTTCTTTCTTAAAACCATAAAGATTCTGACAGATTATTCACTGATTGAATAAAACCTTATCTGTGACCCATGGATCATGCTTCGTTATTTCCACCCTAGCTCTTCCCTTTTGTCTCTCCTCTCTATTATTTCTGCTTCTATAATAAAAAAAAGAAATTAGAGGTGGTGAGGAAACTTTTCTCATCCTGCTTCTTCCCTTTTGTTCCAATCAAAGGCATCTGTGTCTCATATCAATTATAGAGCCCAGAGCAGCAAGTTAATTTCCAGTAGCTAAACCCTCACAGCTCCGTCTCTGTCCCCCGTTTTGTTCTGCAGGTCTTCCACACCTCTGCACATTCTAATGAGAACCCTCGTTCAAATAATTACATTAGTAATCCCAGGGGAGACTGGGTAATTTATTCACGGATGGCTTTTTACTTTGCCATTAATACAACTAGCTTTCACATGCTCTTGTCTTCCTCCGGCTCCCTCCTTCCCTCTTTTCTCACTCTGCCTCTCCAACCACAACACCGAGCTCTCTCTTTCAGTTCTCGTCTGTTTCCATCTGCTCTTCCTTCACTCAGTGTCCTCAGTTAATGATTCCCAGCTCTCCACATTTTCTCACTCCTCTCTAAGTGCTACAGTGTGTCTTGCTGCAGCCGTTTTTCCTTTGAATGAACGGCAGACGTCCTCTCTATCTCCTTGTCATCCATCTCACTTCACACTTCCTATCTGAACAAAAGACGCTGCCCGCTGCTTCTCTTCGCCTGCGTCATTAAAAATGCACTTTATGTGATTGGCTTTGGAACACAAATCAGTGTCAAACAGTCAGTCAGCAGACATATCATTTATCAGTGCGTCCTGGTTAATCTTTATTTTTCCATGATTTTCATTTTTTTTCCCTTGATGGATTTATTTGTCATCGCAGTGGCAGATCAAATTTGAAATTCTAAAGTCCTGCTGCTAAAGCCGGATTAACATTCAGTCAATTTAAGAATATGCAGCATGTCAGCATAATATTATCCAGGTGTTATTACTGAAGGTGTTCAGATCTTTACACAGAGCCTCTGTGGCTTTAAAGAGTAACTTAAACAAAGTGTTTCCCATTCTCTCTGGTGTCAGGTGTTACACCTCTGATCACCACCTCCTGCCCACTCCCTGACCATCATCTGACCACCACCTGACCACCATCTGACCACCACAACCTGTCACCCATCTGACTACCACCACCTGTCCACCACCTGACCATCATCTGACCACCACCTGACCACCGTCTGACCACCACAACCTGTCACCCATCTGACTACCACCAGCTGTCCACCATCTGACCACCACCACCTGTCACTCATCTGACCATCACCTGTCCACCATCTGACCACCACCTGACCACTATCTGACTGCCACCTGTCCATCACCTGACCATCACCTTTCCACCATCTGAGCACCACCTGTCCACCATCTTACTACCACCACCTGTCCCCCACCTGACCATCACCTGTCCACCATCTGACCATCACCTGTCCACCATTTGACTATCACCACCTGTCGACCACCTGACCACCAGCTGTCCACCATCTGACCACTACCACCTGTTCATCACCTGACCACCACCTGACCACGATATGACATCACCTTACCACCATCTGACCACCACCTGACCACTACCTGACCACCACCACCACCACCTGTCCACCACCTGTCCACCATCTGACCACTACCACCCATCCACCACCTGACCATCACCTTACCACCACTTGTCCATCAACTGACCACCACCTGACCACCACCTGACCACCACCACCACCTGTCCACCACCTGTCCACCCTCTGATCACCACGTGACAACTACTTGTCCACCACCTGACCACTACCTGACCACCACCACCTGTCCACTACCATACCACTACCTGACTGCCATCTGTCCACCATCTGACCACTACCTGACCACTACCTGACCACTACCTGACCACCACCTGTCCGCCATCTGACCACCACCACCTGTCAACAACCTGACCATCACTTGACCACCATTTGACCACAACCTGTCCACCACCTGACAACTATCTGACCACTACCACCCATCCACCACCTGACCATCACCTTACCACCACTTGTCCATCAACTGACCACCACCTGACCACCACCTGACCACCACCACCACCTGTCCACCACCTGTCCACCACCTGTCCACCCTCTGATCACCACGTGACAACTACTTGTCCACCACCTGACCACTACATGACCACCACCACCTGTCCACTACCATACCACTACCTGTCCGCCATCTGACCACCACCACCTGTCAACAACCTGACCATCACTTGACCACCATTTGACCACAACCTGTCCACCACCTGACAACTATCTGACCACCAACACCTGTCCACCACCTCACCATTACCTGATCACCATCTGACCACCATCTGACCACCACCAGTCCACCACCTGTCCACCACCCGCATGTTAACGACAACATTAAAAGTGCTAATGATTTGGGCGTCGAGTAGCTCAGTTGGTTGAGCATCCACCCCATGTGCAGAGGCTACAGTCCTCGCTGCAGTTTGTCCCGCTTCGGACAGCCCTTTGCTGCATGTCATTCCCCCTCTCTCTGCCTCCCCATTTCCTGTCTCTCTCTACTGCACTGTCAATAAAGGCACAAAAAGCCAGAAAAAATAACTTTAGCCTGCTCAGATGTTTCAAATCAAACCATATCTGAGGTTGTGTGTGTGTTTGCCTTCAGAGTGTGTGTCACCTTCTTGTGGTCGTCCTTTAACCTCTGAAATGATACATACTCTGGATTTCCTGTGTAATTACAGACACTCCTGTGTTTACTATCTGTTTTGATATTTTGAAGTGTGTCCAGTTGAATCAAGGGCAACCAGACTTGGTTGTGGATATTTGAGGATGTTTCATGGCCTCTGGTGACTCCAACAACTCTCCCAACTGCTGTTCCAACAACCAGGAGCACTAACGAATCAAGTGACATCAGTGTCCTCAATAACAACCCCACAGAGGTTAAATACCTGGTGTCCTCACCTGTCAGTCAGAACTGAAGAAGCCTCTTGAATCACAGATGAAACATCTTCAAGTGTCCAGTCATCCTCTATTCAGCTGTTCTTGGATAATTATGACCTGGATGACTGAGAGTCTTCACAGACATGTCCTCTGAGAGTTGCCATAAGAAAGGTGTTGTAGGTGGAGTCCTGCCTGTGACACGTGTTTGGAAAATGAAGAGGTTGTTATTGTTGTTCATTGTTCTCTTTCTCTATGTTTTGTTTATTATTTTATTAGTTAGTTGAACCCAAGACACACAGTTACATTACTGGTTAATAACCACAGAGACAAGCTGTTTTAATGATGTCTGTCTATGACTGACTGATTGAGTGACTGAGTTACTGAGTGTCATCACTTCCTGTGGAGCTTGAGTTTCTTTTTCCTGTGACAACCTGACCAGACTCATTTCATTGACTATCATTTGGTTGACTATCAGTCTGCAGTGCTCTGTTGCCGGCCTGATTCCAGACCTTTAATTGTCCTGCACATCAGATTTGTTTAGAGATTCAAATAGATCTGATGTTGTACCTATAGTTAATAAAAGCTTAGTCAGTCGGATTATGAATGGAAACATCAGCTTCCTACATAGCTAGCTTCCTAGCTACATTTCATGAAAACTAGTGACAGAAAAATGGCAGCGTGTGGGATGTTGACATGTGTGACACAAGTTGATGTAAGCTCACATGATCTAACATGACCTAACATAAACAAATGAATAAAGGAAGCAAAATGAAAGTTCAGTCTGATCATTCATAAGGAGAATTAGCTGCTATTTACCACTGAATATTTAATGATATACAGACACATGTTTTCATTTAAGATGAGGTAAGAATACAGCGGCCACTCTGAGTGGCTCACCATTTCAGATTGTATTTTACTTTTTATATAGCGAACATCACCAAGTGAATGATCAATTATCAATGATCAAATTACCACAAAGTAATTTCCAAACACTGACACCTGGGCTCCTGAGTATCTGGGGCCCACTTACCCTACATCCTATAGCTGCTGTCGGTCTCTGAATGAAAGTCAGTGAAATGACGCCCACAGGAAGCTGTTGTAAGGGATGTTGAGGTGGAGGATCTCTTCTGGCTCAGCACCTGCAGGGCAAAGCTGGAGTGTGTGTGTGTGTGTGTGTGTGTGTGTGTGTGTGTGTGTGTGTGTGTGTGTGTGTGTGTGTGTGTGCGTGTGTGTGTGTGTGTGTGTGTGTGTGTGTGTGGAACTTCATAGATTTCGAGTAACTCTCCATCATTCTTTAGACATTTTTGATAGAACAGACACAAGTGGAAGTCATGCAGATTTCCCTGCAGCAGAGCAGGTGGAGCTCTGCAGGGCAGTGTGCTGCAACTGACCTCACTTTCCTGAAGTCCTGCACTGAGACACTTCATGTGCAGGTGCATTTAGATGTCAGGAAGCTGAGAGTCCTCCACACAGTCTTTACTCAGAATGCTGTGGCCCATCAGGATCGGACCAGAACATGCAGGATCCTGTCAGAAGACAACAAGAAGATGTGAACAATGAGAAAGAAGACAACAGAGAGAGGTGAGAGCCCCCACATTATCCATAACATCTCTGTTCCTGACAAGCTGAGACTCTAAACAAAGAGTTTTTGTTCTGTGATCAGATAAAGAGGTTTTGTCTACAAACTCATCTACAGACACACCACTGAATCAGATAAGATGCAGGGGGTCTCTGCAATTTCACACAGATGGTGGGTTCAGTCAAGACAATGCAGGTCTTTGTGATTCAAAAGTTGGTTTGGAGGGTTGCAGCTCGTGGGTTGCCAGATTAGGCCCTCACCCACACGCTCCATAAAAGCCTGGGGCTCGGCTTAGTCGCTCAGCAGGGGTCCTTTTAGAACCGCCCCGCGCCAAGAACACTCTGCAAATCACCAAACCTGCCAAATTTGCTTGTCATGTGAGGTGATAGTCGAGTGCCTGAGGGTAGGAGGTGCCCGCTGAGTTTACACAATCTGGCAACCTATCGTCAGCCATCACCGCCCCCTCACATTCCAGTACCACCCCACCACCAACCCTATTGTAACCCACTTTCAATTTGCAGCCAATAAAACTATGATTGATCAGACCTAAAGGAGGAGAGGAGATGGACCAGAGAGTTAATCTTAGATGTGTTCATGTGCTGCTCAGCATGAGTTTAGATGGAGGTACAGCTCCTGTTCCAACTGTGTGGACAGCTTCCGCAGTAAACAGTTTATAAGTTAGTCATTTATTATTGAGCAATGGTTTACTAATACTTTATGGATCATTTAGAAACATTAATGACAGCGACGTTCGGGTTGCTAGGTTGTAAAAAAGGAAATCAGTTTGCAGTTATTGATGTTGTTAAATCATGGACAAAACATAATCTAAATCATCTAAAAATCAAGTTTGCAATTATAAAAGTCATTAATAAAAGATCAAAGATCAAAAGTTTCTCAATTTCTAATGAGCCAACATCTTTACGTTCCTCTCCTGACATTGATTACGCCCTGAACAATTCATCTCTGTTCCTAAAACTTAAGAACACCCACCCCTGCAGCTCCAACTCTGCTCATCAAACACACAAACCTCTGCTTGTTTTCTGTTTGCTAGCTACAGCACGCTACACAATGGTAAGTGGTAATACAGGAGTAATTCAGGCAGACATGTTCACACTGGAAACCAACTCTGAAGACGAAAAGAGTAAGTTGTACAGGGTCACCTACAAGTCCATTTATTTATCGCTCTGTACAACGTTGGAGACGTAACAGTAACCACGTTTCCATTAACCTGATTGATGAGCTATTTGAAACTGTGAACTAAAAATGAGGAATAGACACACATGAATTTCGAAAAGACTAAAATGTTGCAAAAAAATGTACACTCTCACATGAGGTGGTTTTCAGATCTTTAAGATTAATGGACAAAGCAAGTTTTCACAAAATTGAATTGCTCAAACTGCTCCTATGTCATGCTGATGTTGAGAGATTGGAGGATCTAAGCATGTACATTAACAAATAGCAGATAGAAGGAATAGCTCAGTTACTGCCCCTCAGTAAGCCTCCTCTCCATGCTGCCCATGGGGCTATCTGTTCCCAGCTGCCCCACTATGGAGGACGCCTGTAGGTGCACTGGGGGGGCAGACTGTAAGAGGAGGGGGTCAGGAGAGGGGTTGCACAAATACAATGAAGAAATGTACCAATTTATATTATTTAAAGGCAGTTTGCACCAACAGCTGATTTCTCATTCAGGATCATTAGTCTGATTAATATTATTCACACCACTTACACTTATTCATGAAATAATTCCAATTCCTGCCAAGAACATTTCACTTAATGTTTGAAAAACAAAAACACTGTCATGATTTGGAATTTGAATCATTTATTTTCACTTCTGTAGTGTTGTTGAAATAGAACAATAAAAGATGAAAACTATTGGACACAAACCTTTTTAAGATTCAAATGTGATTAATACTGTGTCTATAGCCTTCAAACCTCAACCCAGAATTTTAAATTTCATATTTGACAAAGGATATGGATATAACTTCTACAAAAAGTTATTTCTCTCCGATAAAAAAAGAGATTAAAAACAAAAACAATGCACCAAACCCACTAACCCAGCTAAATCTGAAATCAGACCCTTCAATGAGTTATGTAACTCATTGGTTCAGTCGTGGTTCATGTCACCTGGCTCATACTCAACAGAGCTTCAAAGTATCAGCTGTCAAATTGGATTAGTAATTTAGCACATTAGCAGAGCTAAGATACACACTAACAGCCACCAGACTGTGTGAAGATGATGTTCAGTGTAATGTTAGTGTGACATATTCACTAACCGATGTGAGTAGTCACCAAGAGAAAACCCCTCCATGTTGGGAGTCACTTTTTCAGTGTAAAGACAGCTGGACTCCGAGCAAACACATTTTAGCACACAGATGTTTTTCATTATGGCAGTCAGATAAACCTTATGCTAACTTGATATGGGTGGACAGCATGATTCGTGATTTGTATAGAGATGATGATTGAGTGATTGACAGGCTGTGTTTATATTGCTTCCAGAACCCTTATCCACTCGGATAATGGAGCCCACCATAGTTTAATGCACCAGCATCCTGCAGTTACCATCTGTGACTGCAGAGGGCACTGTTGCTGCTGGGAACTGAAACTTGGTTGCCAGTTTTACCAATGTTTCAGAGCCATTACCAGCTTTTTTTCAAAAAGCACCAATAGCAACACATCTAGTAACATTTTGGACAAAACCATAGGTACCTTCTACAGGGGAGTTCAGGTCACATCTGTGAACTGGGTTAGGGTTAGGGTTAGCAATACTCTGCATGGGGGGTATGGAGCCATGGACTTCTTTGTCTGGGACCCCTCAGAGTCTAGGATTGCCACTGACTATTTCAAACTTGACAACAGAAACAGAAAAACATGTTAATGAGACTGAAACAGGCTGATTCTAGACTTAAACGAGCTGATACTAGACTGAAACCAGACGATACTAGACTGAAACCAGCTAACACTAGACTGAAACAAGCTGCCACTAAACTCAAAACCAGCTGATACTAGACTGAAACCAGCTGACACTAGACTGAAGCCAGCTGACACTAGACTGAAGCCAGCTGATACTAGACTGAAACCAGCTGATACTTGACTGAAACCAGCGGACACTAGACTCAAACCAGCTGACTGAAGCCAGCTGACACTAGACTGAAACCAGCTGACTACTTTTTAAATGCTCAGTTACAGAATGAAGATATTTTTGTTATTTTACCTTTTCTTTTTTCCCCATTTTGGAATTAAAGCAGTGAATCAATATGGACTGGAATCGATAAAATTTTAATGATACTCTAGCAAACAGAGAGAATGCACAGAGCAGAGATGACCAAGGGAGATTCTATACAAAAGTGTCTAAGTGTTAGTCAGTGAACAGAATGGGATATCTGAGTAAGGGCAAATAATAAAAATTGAGTGAGAGATTTTCTGACTTGGTGCACATATAAATGCATTGAGCAAAGACCAGCGTTGTGTTTCCTCGAATTAATTTATTCTTTTTGTGATAATTTCCCAAAACATAATTATGTAGTTTCCAGACTTCCTGCCTTTATGGCTTCACAGATCCTACCAGAGCTGTTTTCGAGTGTTTGGAACCAGCCTCTGAGATGTGAGAATTACATTTTATTAAATATGTTCATTTATTAACATATTTAATATGTTTATTAAAACAACGTCTTGTTTAAAACAGGGCAGACAAGATTTAAAATATCGGAACAATAGTCATGTGAAAATACATGAATCCTAAATTTGTAATAAAAATGAAAAAGAGCTGTTTAATACTACAAGCAGGAACTAGTGCTTAAATGTGGTGAGTATCAGAATCATATTCACAGCAGCAGGGAGGAAAACTGGCTGTATATGAAAAGTGTTGGATCATTAATTATATAATCAAAAATTAATTTCTTTAAACTGAATTCAGAGGTCACTTGAATGATTTCTTGTGAGGTTTTATCACACTGATCACTCTGTTGAAATACACAGTAGATACCTGAGTACGTTGCAGAATGATACGTGCAGTGTTTGGGGAACAAGGTTTAGTTGCAGAGGTTGTATCTCTGGGCTCAGGAGAAGGTGGTGGGATATTATTGCTGGGACCTCCTGCTTCACTGTGGAGGCTCCAGGCCTCCACACCAGAACACCGAAAAAGCTCTGTACTGAAGCTTGAAGCTTCCTCTGCTCAGTCACAGGATTCTGACACCACACAGTCAAACTGAGAAGCAAAAGGAAACACAGTATCATCCCCACTGTGGGGACTAATGCCCCAAACAGAGTTACACACAGCATGTAAATTGGCTTTACAGATGACTAACTTTCTCAAGCAGTCAATAATTACCAACAAAGATAGATTAGATTTTGATTAGAATAATTAAAAAAAACGTATCAGACTAAAAAGAACAGAACTGGCAAATGAATCAGATTTTAGCTCCATGGTCTCATTTGTGAGCATGGACTGATGCCAGTTTGTGTTGTTTCAGCTTGAAAGCACAGAGAGACTTGTTGGAAACATTCTCCTCTTTAAATCCTCTGAATTATATGCCCCTGGAATATAAACAGCTTCTCTGTAATTACCTGATCATTTGTCTGACTCATGAAGAGGTCGTCACAAAGATGTCTGAACTGCTATTTGACATTTTGCAGAGGTCCAAATCCATTATTATACAAGAGACCTGAGAACACTTTGTGGATCTGCTGCAAAAGCCCGGTGATTCCAGAGGTCAGTCTGGTTTTGGATGGATATCAGTCTCTCTCTGTGTGTTAAATACAAAGCTGGAGCCAGGATGTGGTTAGCCTAGCTTAGCATAAAAAGATTAGTCTAGACCCATGCTAGCAGCTCTTTGGTATTGGTTTGTGTAATCAGCGTGCTGACATGTTCACAGTGACAATGCTAACCTGCCCACCATAACCAGCAGCTGGTTCACAGCTGATCAGGAACACTTTATTGGGAAAGACGTCAGCATGTCGAGTAGTGGTAGAGAAATATTATCTCACAGACTATTCACCAGTAACTCAATATCTCCATCAGTATTATTGAGGAACTCCTTATTATTTATCAGGTCATTCCTTTTGTTCTGTGGTAACTACTCACATTTCCATGGTGTACCATATTTCACATGATAATGAGCATCAGTTTCTACCTTTGCCATCACATCCAATATATGCATGCATTGTTTCCAATATGTCTCCTGTGCATAAGTGTGCAATATGAATCCCACAGAAGAAAGATGGACTCTGCCAAATACAATGAAAGAATAGAGGCAATTATAGAACACATTTACATTGAATAGCTATAACTGAAAAATGCGACAATGCGGCACCTCATGGGCTGGAGGTTTAAGATCCTGACAGAGAGCAACATCCAATCAGAGACCTTTGTTGGCTGTTGTTTCTCTCACTCACTCATCTCTGCTCTAAAGGCATTAAAAAATGCCAGGTGTCAAAAAAAGGTAGATGTCCATGTGTTGTTTGATTATAAAGCAGGTCTCAGTCCACAGAGAAACTGTGAGTCGCTGACTAGAAACTGTTCTGAAGGTTTTCCTGAGAGCATCTTGCTGACGTGGATGATCTTGATCCTGGTCTTCATGGCAGCCGGAGACTGCTCAGCAGAAGTAAGAATGGGTGGTTGACCTCTTCCTCAACACCATCATCACCCTCAGAGTGCTGCTGCCTCTTTCTGGCTGTGGCCTCAACAGAAACTATGAGACAAACGAATGTTGAATCACAGGAGTTTTGATATTTGGCATCATAAAAAAAAAGCACAGTGAAGTGCTTCCCCTGAATCTGAACTCTTTAGGAGGGAATTAAACTCAACAAATGGGGATTTTTGTTCCATTTTGTGAATTATTTGTGTTTTTCACACTCCACAGTGCCCTTCATGTCTGGTGTGCACACTGGGCATTAAACTGCCTGACCTAATTTACATTTAATTAAAAGCACACTTGTACTCAAAATGTTGGAAACTTTAGCCATGCAGACATGACTAACTTTACATCCTGGCTTTGTTTAACGTTTCTTTTCTTTGTTTATTATTCTTTCTGTCGTGTTTCTTTTTATTTTTTTAGAGGATACAAATTAAAGCGATACCCTGCTGCTCTGTTTTCTGCTTCCAAAGCACATAATTAGCCCAAACAAGCAGATCTGAGTATGATTCTGAGTCTGTGTGCTTCCCTGCTCTGCTAATGAGAGACGAAGAGGCTCTCTCTTACTCTGTTTATAATCCAAGATGATTTCTCCAATGGTTCATATGCTAAGAAAGACATAATTTTACAGGAAGCAGGGGGCTTATGTTTGATCACCATGGGTGGGGTAGGACTTGGGATGCAAGGCAAGATAGAGTGGGGGTTGAGGGTTGGGGGCTGGTAGGAAGTAGGAAGGGATTTTAAAATGTCCATTTAAGCATTGAAAACCCTGCCGCGCAGAACCGATGGGATTGCTGACGGCGCTGGTCAAGATGTTCTGGCTGACACTCTCCCGTGTCGCCCTCACACTTCTCAGGGAACAGTGAGTCTGTCCATGAGGCCGGCACATCAGTGAACTCGTTGACACTGTTATTGTCCACGACGACCTCCCAACTGTCCTCTGGTATCTGGGCGCAAAGTGAGAGAAAGCAGAACAAGTCTGACACTCTGCTGCTCAGTGCTTTGAGCCGGGTCACATTGACAGTCAATATCAATAGACAGTAAAATGTGCCAAAAGTTGGGTGAGCATTGCTATGGAAGCCCAGCATCAGTGATGGGAGGGTTAATTTAAAATGTATTAAAATATAGATACACAGAAAATGCCCAAAATGTCATTAAGTTAAATAACTTAATACAAGTAACATATTCTAAATTCTCAGGATTACTTCAACATTGTCTTTCAGTAGTACTAATGTGACATTCACGTCAGTAAACTATCATGCAGTTGTTTTCTTCTTCTGGATCAACTGGCTGAACACTGAGTGAGCCCGATACAACATGATAATGAATTGTGTTACTGACCTTGTTGTCTTTGCTAGCAGCTGTTGTTCAGTTAAATTCTGTATTTTAATGCTAAAACTGTCTTTCCTGTTCCTAGTTCAGAGGCAACTAATCAACTGGAGAATAGACAATCTGCTTCCTGTTTACACCAGCTCACACATGTCCAGTGTACATGAATGATCATGTGATATGTGTTTTCAGGTGTTTTAGTCTGGATGGATATTCTGATATGGAGCTGAAACGCTTGTTTGGACAGGGATAATTTTTGTTTTAAAACGAATATGTAGCAGAGTGGACCTGACCTAAACCCTGACCTAAACTACCTTTGACCAGCTTTTAACTCCTCATCTCACCTGAGCAAAGAGCACATACTTAGTAACTTGACCCAGTATCTAAATGTCTGGTCAGGCATAGCTGCCACCATTTTAATAAGCTGTAACATCTTAATATCATGGTCCACTCAGTATTCCAGCCATCATCCCTACTTATCTAGCTCCACTTGTGTGAATTGATGGTGTTTAATAAGTTTGTTGTTGTGAATGTTTAGTGGTTGCTCCTTACTTACGCTCCTTTCATACAGGTTTTGCAGACTGAACTTTGTGTCTTCTTCACTCACAGTGAAGAACTCCCACACCAACGGTATGTTGTGTGTGTGTCAGTGTTTGTGCTGTTATATGTGTGCTATATGAACCATCATGTGGCATATAAGTGTAAATTTGACCAGCACAGAATTGGATATCTGAGACTAATCAGTGTAGTAATAACAGTAATACTGTAGTTCAGTGGTTGAGAAAATGTTGTTGCAAAGTAAAGGTCTGTTTGACGACAGATCAAGTGGTGAAAATGTTCAAAATAAGGCAACGCTTGATGACGACTAATATGAGTTATTTCTGTGTGTATTTTTTCATGTGCAGCAAGTCTGACATGAACACAAGGAGACTGGACAAGCTGGTCAAAAAGGCTAGGTCTGTGCTTGGCAGGAGTCTGGACTGTTGTCGAGAGATGCATGCAATGTAATATATTATTAACTGTTAAGCTACTGGACACATGAATTTTCCCTAGGGTATCTATCTATCTATCTATCTATCTCACACAACCCTAGGTCAAATATACCCAACTATCACTTTAATAGATAATTCTGGATTATTATTATGTCTGGGTTAATTTCATGGGTTTAGCTCCAGATAAAGTGGTTATTGGTAATGAACTGAAAGAACTGTCAGGATGGGGAGGGGTGCTGAAACTTAGATTTTGGCTTTTTAAATAATTCTAGTTCTCCCCCAATGTTATTAAAACTAATGTAAGATCCCTTAGAAAATAACACAAAACCCTTTAACCCAATATCTAAAAATAATTTAGTGTTACTGAGATGATGCAACCTATTCCACCATTAACTATGTAGCGTTAATGCCATAATTTAGAATTTACTCCCGTTGAAATGGGGCACCAGTCCTCTGGGAGGACAACAATGAATTACTTAATTGCCAAATTTATCAATCTCATATCGGAAGCCATGACTTCTCGATTCAATGGATCTCCAGTCTTTACGTCAAAAGAACACAACAGGACAACAACTGGGTGTAAATAAAGGAGTTTATTAACTAAACTACTCTCTACAGAGTAAATGCAAGGTGTAATAATCATTAAGATGAAAATAATAATGAAATGAGCAGTGTGATGAGTTGGCAATGGTGCGAGAGAATATGTTATGGCTATACATTATGGCTATACAGCTAATGAATAGGAACATCTCATGAGTTACAGAACAGCTAGATATTTAATTTTACATTCTTCCTCAAATCTGTGTCTGTGAAGAGAGTTCTGCTGGTCACTACCCAGGATTGGAATGTGGGTTGTAGTTTATGACTCTTATCTAGAAAGGGACAAAGGAAGTGTGTGTGTGTGTGTGTGTGTGTGTGTGTGTGTGTGTGTGTGTGTGTGTGTGTGTGTGTGTGTGTGTGTGTGTGTGCGTTCATGCATGGCACAGATAGGCCAGGATTCACACCTTAGTGTTAATCAGTCCTTTTGTTGTTACTTGTCCTATACAAGAAACAATCAAATATCATTAGACAAAGTCTTATTCTTACAAACTGGAGATTTTGCCTATATTCTCCAGTTGTCTGGTGTCCATTGGTTGATCCTCTGGAGCTGACCCTTTTGACCTTTGGTCTGGTTCTGTGTCGTTCGGCCATGCTAACAGCATGGTCTGTTTGTGGAAGAGGGGTCCTTTGTCTCTGTTTCCTATCAATTTGATAGTTCGATGGTGGGAAGAGTCGCAAAGTGTCAATTGTGGTTTCCGTAACTCTGCATGTCCTTACAATGAACTTCCTTAATGGCTTGTGACTGATGCCAGGCCAGGTATATACGCTACTACTAAATGAAGCAAAGAAGTTAAGGTAGTGTAATCTCATTTGAGCCTCAATATCTTAATAGAACTATAGCTGTAACAGTAGCCTCCAATATGCTCAATAGAAATGGAATGAATTAATTCATGGTAAAGGAATACTGCACTTAAAAAAAAAAAAGATTATTAAAGCAACCTATTCCAGCCTAAACCTATTCCATCCTCCATTTCTTTTCACAATAAATCTTGTAAAGGAAGGATGAGATGAGATAACATAAACAAAGGACAAAAGAGAAAATAAAAGACCCTCCTTTGCTTTCCCAAAACAGTCAGATGCTCCCTTCACAAAAAAAACCTTAACCCTCCTCCCTAATCTGGTGAAACTCGGTCTCATTTACACCTTGCTCATCATCTGAATGTTTGTTTCGTCCCTCCTCTGACTTGTTTCTTTTTCGGAAATCCCCTTTTTTAAAATTTGTATGTATTTATATATTTTGTATTTGTATTTGTGTTTTATGTATTTATAACTTCATAATTGACGTACCCTTTTTTAAATTAATTTGCCATCATGTTCCCAGATCTCATCAATACAATGTTATTATCACTATAGCAGCACAGTATGAGTTAGACTCTGTGGGTCAAACACAACTGGACAAACCTGACTGTTGAGGCTCAGGCAGGATTGGGGTGATTCAACCGGATGCTTAACATTTAACAAACAGCAGCATCGACCCAGAGTAACATTTTATTTTTATTCTCTAATTATTGCATAGGTTAGTCTCACATTGTGTGTTCTCACCCTCAGTGTGTGGCATTTCTCTCTCTGCTTTGTGCACACACACACACGCACACACGCACACACACATACATTTCAGCACTATAATGGAGATATTTTTTTACATAATACAGTGTAATCCAACCTATACATGAATGGAGACACTAAATATTTGCAGTCTTAAATGGACATTACCAAGTCCCACTTCAGCCCTTAAAGGATAATGCTGTTGGTATTCTGGATTTTATTCCTGTCAAGAGATCTTATATCTCCTCCCAACAGGTTTTGTGTGTGGATGAGAGCTTGATATCTTATAGAGCTCCATTGTTATTATTAAAACAAATCAGTGAAGCCACACATTGCACTGGCTGACATGTTTCATCATCATCATGAATACAGACACTGTAGTTTATTTTGATTCAGTCCCAGACACACCGTCCTGCTGCCACACATACTCATTAGAGCACCAAACATGGAGTAATTTGCTGCTGAAAATGCAGAGAAACACATGTTAAAAAAAACAGTGATAACAAAGCAGTTTTAGGAAATTAGTGAATGTTTTAAGAAAATGAAACTTTTTTATTTAAGAGTTGTTTTCAGAGATTAACATCAACTGTAGGAACCATGTTGCTGATTGCTGAGTGCTATACTCATCAATATTTAAACATAAAGTTATTATATTATAATTGTTAATACTATAGCCCACTATATCACACTTAATATAATTGTTACCATAATATCACTACACTAGTATATATCATGTAGTTTTATACAATTTAATATTCTTATCATATTTTTGTTGTAAGATAGATCACTTATTATTTATATTTACTATATGACAGGATGTCACATAAATGATCTAAAAAATAATGTTATATTAATAATTTTTATTTTTATTATTATTATATTGTTCTATTATTACATTCCTTTTACAATTATATTTAGGTTACATTATTAATTGTCACTATACTTCCTTTTTCACCCTCTCCCTATACATGCCACCATTCCACACACCAGTCCACTCATGATCATGAAGACACAGATGATTACACACATGATTATTATTATTAACTCATTTTTACTCAACACAAATCTCTATAACTTTTTTTTTTCATCTGCACCTCTGTTCAGTATGTCCTTGTATCTTTCCTGTAACACCTGATATTGTAAGAGAGGTATAATGTTGAGAGATGCAATAACACATTTGGTCTTTTAATGGAATTTGTTGACAACAAAACAGTAGCCTCATCCTTTTGAAAAAAATTGTTTTCTTTTCCATATATGTCCATTTACTTGATAATGAATTGTTAAAAATTCATACTCCAAACCCAGGACATAAGGTCACTGACCCACATCATTCCGACATAGGTGGAAGTTAGGTAAAATTCTTTTTTGGTGTAGCTTGTGTATAATGCAATACCTACATATCACTTTTTTTAATAATCATTAGCAAGTAGCTAATCAGCTTGGTTAACTGTTTTTTGTTGATATAGCTGAAATGATAAAATACAAGAATACCAGCCAAGCTCACACCAGCAGTTAACATTCATGAGTGACACTGCATATCAAATACAGTAGAATGGTATTCAGCTTTAATATGAAATATACCTTTCAATAAAACTGTCCGGTTTTTATATGTCTCTGCTGGTGAGATTGTCAAGTAGCTTTTATGTTTTCCCTCTCACCCTTCATACATCCGTGAATGATGGCCTGGACACAGTCAGCCAGGCTCAATCTCATCCTCTGTCCAGGATCCTGCACGTGTCTGGACCTTGAGACTGCTGGCCCCTGACTGACTGCAGGGTCAACAGGTGAAGTGACTGGTCAGTGGGGCAGATTTATGAGAGCTAACACAACAGCAGACTGGACTTTGAATAAGAGTAAACAGCCAGGGCTACAGTAAATTAGAGTTGAAGCAAGTCAAGAGAGAGACCAAAGCAAATCATGTTGTAATCTGAGACCAATTCACAATGCTTTTTCAAATGTGAAAAATAATGCTAATGTTAATTAGGCATTATTGATTTATCAGCAGAGGCTACACTCCAAGAACCAAACATGGAAGTGACGTATCAATTCATAGAAGCCTAATGGATTATGGGATTAGGGTTTGGGGAAATCTTTCTGTCTTCAAATGTTTGAAAGTTAGCATTGACCTGTCTTTGGTGATTTGATGCCTTTTTTCAGGTGGAATCACACCCAGTATCTATTGATGGATACATTTTGTGCTTGCATTGTATCAGAATAATGATGTCAAGCTACATTAATCAACTTTCAGCTCCGTCAAATAGGAATTGTTAAACATAATCCAAGGAACTGCACAAACCCAGTGAGTATGACTTGTTTTTAGTCTTTGAAGGAGGGGGAAAGTCAGATTTTTGTTTGACAGTTTAACAACCTTTATAGGAACAAATGCAATGTTGCTGCAGAAGACACAACAGTGATTACAGCATTCAATTGGTCTATGTACTCTGTATGTGTCTCTCTATGCTCACCTCTCAGCTTTCCCTGTGGGATGAGGATGTATTTGTTGCTTCTATTCAGCCTATTTTACACTGGACAAAAACCTGCCAACACCAGGCTGTGTGAAAGGTTGAAATCAGCAATTAGTTGCAGGTCAAATGACTCTGCAGTATCGTAGGTGTTTATGTCTCCAGCTTTGATCTGCAGTGATGTAAACATGACACCAAATGAACAGGTGTAGAGCTGTCACTTTTATTTGTGCTGTTTGCTAATGTTTGTGATAGCTAATCCCAACTGGTTAGCTAGCAAGCAGGTACAAGTGTCATATGTGTGTGTTTGGTAACTGTTAAATTACTTTAAACTAAATTTAATTTAAATCTTAACACTCATATCACATTCAGTTTACTTTCTGGTTTGCTAAGATGTTTTGTTGGTGTGATGTTAGCTGTAGCAGCAGGAGAGTATCTCAGTAGTTGTGAGTATCTCTGTCTGCAGCTGGGGAGCTGGCTCTGGGGAACCGTCTTGTCCTTTCTCATGTTAGCTCAGCATCAGCAGCAGCAGTTGTTTGCTGTCTCATTGTTTGCTCTGTCATGGTATTTGTCTGTACAACATGCGAAAGGGTTTTACAGCCACAAACGTTTATAACATGATTTTGCTAGTGGATTTATTTGGTTGGATGTATAATTTGAAATGCTATAGTAACGTTAGTTTCCTTGTTAGCCTAGCTACTATGGTCGTCTCTTCTGTCAGTTTTTTAGTGTTTATAGTACTGTGTTTGTGTGCATGTTGTTAGTTTTATGATATTTGATATTGTTTGTTTTGTTTCAAATGATGCGCTGGCAACAAGTGGCAGCAAGTCTGCATAGCTCGTATTTTTTGTCGATTTATGATTTCTATTCTACGTCATTGTTGTTTCATCTGACGATGGAGAAATTAATGTACACAAAGGAAGAACTTATGGCTTTAAAGTTTACCAGATATGGAATTAAACATCCCATACTGGCCGAGCTGAAGAAGCCGTACCGTGAGCCAGGGCTAAGCTAAAGGCTAGGAGATGGAGATATAAGCCTTTTCTACCATTGATCCTCATGGGAAATGTTTACTCCCTGGCTAACACGTGTGATGAACTGGAGGCACTTGTGAAGAACCAGCAAGCATATCGTGAGTGTAGTCTCATGTGTTTCACAGAGACTTGGTTAAACGACAACACTCCCGACCGTTTTTACCCGGCTTCACTGCTGTACGAGAACACAGAGACTCTACAGCAAGTGGGAAGAGTAAAGGTGGAGAACTGGTTCTGCTTGTGAGCAATAGATGGTGCAACCACGGTCATATCACAGTGATGGAGAAGACCTTGCCTGACTGGCTTCACTCAGTATGTTGACTGTCCCAAAAGGGAAAATAAGACGCTTGATCTGTTGTATGCAAACGTCAAGGAGGCCTACATTGCTTCAGCTCTACCACCACTTGGCAGATCAGATCATAATCTGTTTTTTCTTAAGCCTTCCTACAAGCCCTGTGTACTGAGGTAGGCTGCAACCACCCGCTCATTCAGGAACTGAACCCCAGAGGCCAGTGAGTCTCTAAAAGACTGTTTTGAGTGCACAGATTGGAATGTACTGTTGGAGTCACAGGAAAATGATAAAAGCAAGGACCCTGACCTAGATAGAATGGGTGAATGTACCACGGACTACATTAACTTCTGTATGGACACTGTAATACCAATAAGGACTGTAGACTGCTTTCCAAACAACAAACCCTGGATCACCAGTAACATCAAGACCCTCCTCAACCAGAAAAAGGAGGCCTTCAGGGATGAAGACAGGGAGAAGCTCAGGTGTGTGAAACATGAGCTGAAGAGGAGATTAAAGCAGTAGAAGGAGGACTACAAAAAGAAAGTAGGCAGGAAGTTTCAGCACAACAAAACCAGAGAGGTGTGAAAGAGGATGAGGACCATCACTGGCTATAAAGAGAAGAACAGCCAGGCAACATCAGGTGATGTGGAGGACAAGGCCAATGAGTTCAACCTGTTCTACAACAGGTTTGACACAGCCTCACCTGTTCTCTCTCCCACTGCTTCAGCAGCAGCTTCTCCTATGGCATCTCCTTCACAAACTGACACTGCCAGCTGCAACTGCCTCCATACTGGGGTCAAGTCTCCTGTCCTTTACAACGGAGGAGGTGAGGGCGGAGCAGCAAATGCTACATCCTGGAAAGGCAACAGGCCCAGATGGTGTGTGTCCGAGGTTGTTCAAGGACTGTGCAGCCCAGCTGGCTGAGCCTCTCCAGAGTATCTTTAACTTAAGTCTAGGGAGGGTCCCGGTCCTGTGGAAAACATCATGTCTTGTTCCGGTCCCTGAGATAAATGACTACAGATCGCGAGCCTTCACATCACATATCATGAAGACCCTGGAGCGGGGAGGTTCAGGAGATCCTTTGTTCCCACTGCCATCAGGCTATACAACACCTCAGCCAAAGAAAGTGGACTAACTAGAAAATATCCAGGGAAATTTTGAGTGCCACGGGGGCTACAGCCGGGGCGGATATTAATATTCCTCAGACTTATTATTAGTGCCACGGGTGCTCAGCTCCGAGGCACTCCTCTACAGCTAGAATAGCTGAAGGGAGTGCCTCGGGGCGGATTATTATTCTTCCGCCAGATTTTGGCGCATAACTCGTCCCACAGCTTTGAGAAAACCCCAGTAATATATACATCAAAACGTGCGTCTTGATCCCGAAAGAGGTGCTATGACTTTTGGTGTTAAAATTCCAATTTTTTTTTGCATTAGGAATGCATTGGAATTTTCTTTAAAACCCCACAAAATTTCACTTTTTTTCTACAAAATTTCACCTTTTTTCTGAGTCACCCAGCTCTCTCATACCTGCATGTAGAAATGTGATTCAAACTATAAAACGGAGGACAACTTCTGCTCTCTCCAAAACACAACAACTGTTTTTACATAACATGTAAACTTTTCAAACTATGAGCACTCAAAGGAGGAGTGGAAATCACTTTTTCTTTAAAGTTAGAGTGACAGCGTCAGTTGGCTAGAGTGCGTGAAACAGTAAAAAATAACCTTTATTTTTATTTTTAACTCGAGCTCACTGCCAAACCGTAAAAAGGAGACAAATAATTCTTTCTGAAAATGTAGACATAGTTGTTGGGATTCATAAAATGTGACTTTGACAGGCAGGGTCTGCACAAAATTTGCACATCTTTTTTTTTCAAAAGAATCTCACTCTGTCTTCGCACTGAGCTTACTCACTCGTTTTAAGGAATATCTGAATAAAATAGAGACTGTAAGAAACTTCTGGCTTCAGTGTCTGTCACGGTCTTTTCGGTTTTTGAAAAGAAGTAACGGTTTTCTCATAATTTGCAATTGTTTGAAGCCATGTAGAAGCCAAATTCTGGGCAGATTTTCACATTGCCATGGCAACGGCAGCTCCTGACCTGTGTTCGTACGTGCGTGCCTAGCAACCAGATAACCAACTCTCCAAGCTCCGCTAGCTTTACATTAGCCGCATTTTAGGTCTAAAAATAAAATTTATTTAGGTCTTAAATATGTAAGTCCATTTACTGCTTCCTTCGTTGCTTTTTTTTTGTTTTGTTAAATGAGTGAATGAAGTTGTGACCGTCTCCGCTGAGACAGAGGAGAGGAGAAGCTACTAGCCCTCTCTCGCTGTCACTTCTAGTCGCGTTGCTCTCCTCCCCAGTAATGTTAAATTTAGCACCGAAAAAAACATAATAGTAGTTAAACCCCTCAGGGGTCCCTCTGTCCTTTTTTGGACATTTTCTTCACTTTTCTTTTTTGATTTGCTGATCATTTTGGCTGTGTTACAGCTGAAGGTATGGATTTCTGCAAGAAAGTGTCTTTTTTGACATATTTTTAAAATCTAATGTCAGTTACTGTTACAGGTCTGTTATACACTGGTAACACAGTTTGTACCCTCTGGGGTTCCTCGCGTCCAAAAAAGCCTACCGAATGTTTATTAGTTTTCAGGATTTTAACCCTTTAAATGCCAGTTTGAAGACATGGTGCCTCTTGTTTTATTAAAAAAAGACAACACAGAATATGAGATATTTCCCACATAATACATGATGGAGGGATGTGACATTGTTTTATATCAGAGTCTTGGACATGTCAAAGATTAGCAGTAACACTGATTTCGTAGATTAGTCGTTTTTGTGCAGTTTAAGATTTAAAGTGTTACTCCCTCTTCGGACCCTCATGGCTCCATCCTTTTTTTCTTACTCTTCTTATTCACTTCTAAATATTATACACCAACATATGTTCAGAAATTATTTAAAATACTCCACTGTGTAATTTTTTTTATTTTATTTATTTAGCACTTAATAAAAAATTCAAATACAAAGAAATTACCAAAAAAAAGAGATCAGTGCAGGGAGAGGCAGAAAGCCCAATCAGGCTTATATTAAGTAATAAAGGAAATATTAAACAATGAAATTTCAAAAAATTATAAAGAAAACTAAGACAAAAGTATTTTGTATTGTTTTTATTTTTATATTTCATTTTTATTGTTGCTTCTTCTTAATGTGTTTTTAATCTCAATTTGTGTAACTGTGTATGGTGTCCTTGAGTGCCAAGAAAGGCGCCTTTAAATAAAATGTATTATTATTATTATTATTATAAAAGTATTCAAATCTGCCCAAATTCTGGGCAGATTTTCACATTTCATGGCAACGGCAGCTCCTGACCTGATCTTTGACAGCCAAGGGCTGCGTGATGTCATCGCTACAGTGACACAGAGAAGATTTTTTTACCCTAACCCTAACCCTATCCCGGCAGTAGCCCCCTCAAAATTTCCCTGGAATTTTCTAGTTATTATTATTATTATTATCAACAATGAGCTAATGGACACGTGCATTTCCCCCTAGGGGATAAATAAAGAATCTATCTATCTATCTATCTATGAGAATGAGAATTCACTCTTTCTTTAGTGTCCCGATCCAAAAGGAGCAGCAGGCCTAGACTGTCCCATTTTGAATGCTCCTTCAAATGTATCTTTCTTTTCTTGGACAACAAAGTTTCCAACAGGTGAATCCTTCAAGGCCTATTTCTGAAAATTACAGTTGCCATCTTTTCTCCCTTTTTCATCTTTTGATGTCTGCCTGTGTGTGTGTGTGTGTGTGTGTGTGTGTGTGTGTGTGTGTGTGTGTTTGTGTGTCTGAGATGACCTCACCGCAGCTTAAGAACCTCCTCAGATCAGTCTCACCTTTACATATAAGCACCCCCCCATGCACACACACGCACACACACACACACACACACACACACACACACACACACGCACACACACACACACACACACACACACACACAGCAACCACAATACACACACACAATACACAAACAGTGCATTAATAATTAACCCCTCTTTTTTCCTTTGATCTCATCCTCTGTTCTCGCTTTCTCTGTTCTCGTGGTGTATGTGTGTGTGTGATAGGAGTATTGATGATGATATTTGATCATAGTATGTTGTGTAAACACACTCACTGTTCTCCCTGAAGCTGATGCCACAGACACTTTATCAGCCCACTGGTTGGTCTGCCTCTCATCTGCTGCTCCTGAACAACAGCAGGCAAAAACACGCTACACTTAAATGTCCTTATATGAAAGTGCGTGATTAGGAAATGAACACACAATATCAAATGGTGATACATGCATACACAGTCTGTGGTGGTGTCTTCAGTCTCCTCAGGTCATCTACGGGTACAGCGGTGTCAGGAGGGGAGGTGGTGGGAGTAGGGTTGGTACTGGGGTCGAGTCTTCCCAGGCTTGCCAGCTATGTTCTGGATCCAGAACACTGAGCAGCTCTGTGATCTGTTAATGTCAAAAGCAGGTCTGGGGGATTCAGGGCTGGGTCCCACCTGGGCTCTCCAGCAAATTTAGCAGGTCTGCTTGAGTGACCCCACCTGCCTCCTCCTGGAGAGAAGGCTTTGTGAGCAGTCATCATCATCATGGGTACAGGTATTATCATGTATCATCAGGTAGTGAGCAAAAGAGCAGAAGAATGGAATAATTCAGGCTGACAGGTTTCCAGTAGCATAACAAAGTATGTAACTTCTGCCTCCAGGGGTCTCTCAATCAAAACAATAACAAAAGATGGTGTTAGGTGACATCTTGATGTAGTGTGGGATCATGGGAGTTTTTGTCTTTGTCACCATTGCCATCAGCTTCTCCTGGTTTGGATTCAGTTTGTCTGATTTTCAACTTGTTGATTCGCTCGTGAACTAACCATGTGCGAAACACACTTCTGTCAGAAAATGTAACAAATTTAGACAAAGAGAGACAAAGTCCATGTCAGGAGGAAGTGGATGGATGAATCTGACACAGGAGAGCAGTGTTCGATTCCCATGTGGAAGTAGCAGTTTATGGTGTTTCTATTATCAATGTAGATAGATAGATACTTTATTTATCCCATATTATTTATTATTTATTTATTATTATATTATTAAACAATAATAATTAAACTAGAACATTCCAGGGAAATTTTGAGTGCCACGGGGGCTACTGCCGGGATGAGTACATGATTTATTTCCAGTGTTCAAAAGTCACCCTGATCATATTCTGGTTTTGAGAAATGTCTTGATATAAAAGACTCTGATATAAAACAATGTCACATCCCTGCATCATGTATTATGTGGGAAATATCTCATATTCTGTGTTGTTTTTTTTAATAAAACAAGAGGCAACATGTCTTCAAACTGGCATTTAAAGGGTTCAAATCCTGAAAACTAATAAACATTTGGTAGGTTTGAGCAGAACTGAAGTGGTTTAAGAGATGTATGCAAAAAAAAAAGCAGAAAAAAATATTGATATATGATGATTTTATAGCATTTTCTTTGTGTGTCCTTTTTTGGACGTGAGGAACCCCAGAGGGTACAAAATGTGTTACCAGTGTATAATAGGTCAGGAGCTGCCGTTGCCATGGCAATATGAAAATCTGCCCAGAATTTGGCTTCTACATGGCTTCAAACAATTGCAAATTATGAGAAAACCGTTACTTCTTTTCAAAAACCGAAAACACTGTGACAGACACTGAAGCCAGAAGTTTCTTACAGTCTCTATTTTATTCAGATATTCCTTAAAACGAGTGCGTAAGCTCAGTGCGAAGACAGAGTGAGATTCTTTTGAAAAAAAAAGATGATTTGGCACCCCTGTTTAAATTTTGTGCAGACCCTGCCTGTCAAAGTTACATTTTATGAATCCCAACAACTATGTCTATATTTTGAGAAAGAATTATTTGTCTCCTTTTTAATGGTTTGGCGGTGAGCTCGAGTTAAAAATAAAAATAGAGGTTATTTTTTACTGCTTCACGCACTCTAGCCAACTGACGCTGTCACTCTAACTTTGAAGAAAAAGTGATTTGCACTCCTCCTTTGAGTGCTCATAGTTTGAAAAGTTTACATGTTATGTAAAAACAGTTGTTGTGTTTTGGAGAGAGCAGAAGTTTTCCTCCGTTTTATAGTTTGAATCACATTTCTACGTGCAGGTATGAGAAAGCTGGGTGACTCAGAAAAAAGGTGAGATTTTGTAGAAAAAAAGTGAAATTTTGTGGGTTTTTAAAGAAAATTCCAATGCATTCCTAATGCATTATTTATTCCCAGTATTTTGGGAATAACTTTGGGAAAAATTGGAATTTAACACCAAAAGTCATAGCACCTCTTTCGGGGATCAAGACGCACGTTTTGATGTATATATTACTGGGGTTTTCTCAAAGCTGCGGGACGAGTTACGCGCCAAAATTTGGCGGAAGAATAATAATAAGCCTGAGGAATATTAATAGATGCCTCGGAGCTGAGCACCCGTGGCACTGATTACATTTAGTTAGGTCTTAAATATGTAAGTCCATTTACTGATCCTTCGTTGCTTTTTGTTTTGTTTTGTTTT
>NC_079385.1:602802-680302 GCF_021018895.1 Seriola aureovittata | reverse complement strand
CAACCATGAGGTTGACATTTGTGGTTTTCAGTGAAATAACTGTTGGATGGATTTCCATGAAATTAGGTAGCCTACACACATTCATGTTCCCTACACAATGAATGTAATAATAATAACTTTGGTGACCCTTCCTTGTGTGTCTCAGTGTTTTGCTTCCTGTCTTGGTCCTGTTTGTGTGGTGATTGTCTGTCCCGCCCTAATGTGTTTCACCTGTGTTCAATCACCCTTGCCTCCCTTGTCTATAGTCTTTGTGCTCCCCTTTGTCTGTGTCGGTTCGTCTGTTGATTTCTGGGTTTGTCCTCATTGGTTCACGTCGCCTGTTCATGTCTGGTTGTCCTCAGTCTGTTCATGTCTGCTTTGTCCTCGGTCTGTTCATGTTGCCTGTTCCTGTTTCTTGTTTAAGTTCCTGTGTTTCCCTGTTCTTCCCCTGTGTTTCCCTGTGCTTCACCAGTGTTGTGTAAGCTTTTTCAGTTAAATAAACCTTTTGCACCGTCTCCCAAGTGTTGGCTGCATTTTGGGTCCTACTTACCACAAACCTTGACAGGATCTAGCACTATCATCAGGTCAACATTAATATTATTATAAAACAAATTGGAATTAGCTATAGAGACCAGAACTGTTTCTTGTACCAGGCTGTAAACATTTTTATTTTGCTGTAAAGTTGAACATTTTAACATGGGAGTCTATGGGGATTCACTCACTGTTGGAGCCAAACTCTAGTGGTCATGAACTGCAGTTTTTGGAACTTCAGTGATGGCTTAATTTTTCAGCCCTGGAAGTTGATGCCTGGGTCTCTATCTTACACAAGTGTCTTTGCTAGTTTCTGACCAACACATTTGTCATTTTCCCATCCTGTACCTAGTGTTTAAATAGCAAATACACCTGCACCCAAGCAAAAGCACAAAGTGGTTTCCAAAGGTGAATAGAATTAAAGAATACAATCAACATTAACAACAATTTCAAAAGCAACATAATGAAAAACATACATACATGTACACGTACACAAACATACACATAAACATTTACTCTTACGCTCACACTCAATGAAAGAAATTAAAATATAAAAACTCACAAAGAAAGAGGTGTAGTGTGTCAATTGTTTGTAAAAGCCATTCTATAAAAATAAGTTTTAAGTCGGGATTTAAAGGCAGCAACAGAGTCAGCTGACCTGATGCTCAGTGGAAGGCAGTTCCAGAGCCAAGGAGCCAGGACTGCAAAGGCTCGATCACCCTTTGTTTTTAACCTGGACTCTGAAGTAGTGAGAAGGCAAAGACTAGCACACCTGAGGGGCCTGTTCAGACAGTAGGGTGTAAGGAGCTCAGCCCTGATTATTCAGAGCCTTGTATATAATTAAGAGCACTTTAAAATTGATTCTAAAAGAGATGGGGAGCCAATGCAGTGGAGTCAAGACTGGTGTGATGTGTGAGGACTGCTTAGTTTTGGTTAATACTCTAGCTGCCAAGTTTTGAACAATATGGAGCTGTCCAATAGCTCGATTGTTCAGGCAGGTACATTTTATAAAAATAAGGAACTAATTTTCAATATTGTATTGTATTATGCAGTTAGATATAAACAGCAAGCATTCTCTCACGCTGGCCATATTTTTATATTAGCTGATGTCAAACAAAAAGATTCACTATCAATGTAAATGGAAGGGACCACAGAGTGGCTTATATGCCAAGGGATGGGACACAAATAGCCATTGAAATGTATATGCCAGTGGCTTCAATTATGTCTTTGGCCCTGTCTGCTTTCACATCTAGAGGTTTCTTAAAACAGCAGGGATAAGTCGTTGGACTCCTTTCTTTTACTTAGCTCCAGTGATTGGCACATCTGGGTGGTGCATGTTCGACCTGTTCCTACTGACATGTGCACAACTGTCAAATAACACCAACACACTGTCCTCATTCGATCCACCATTCACACTCCATCACTGTTGTAGTCCACAGGGAACCCAAAATTTTCCCACACAGCTGATTTACTGTAAAAGAAGCATGAGGGTTTCTAGCTCCTGTGTGTCATCTGAACTCCCCCTGCAGACTATGAGCTTTAGTTTGTTCAAATAGAGCCCATAGTCTTAATCTTTCCACCAAAAAGTAAATAAGTGTATTTCCCAGAATGTCAGACTATTTCTTTAAAGTTTGTCCCTGTGCTTTGACTTTACTTATAGCCCCAAAGCAGCTGGTTGTAGTACACTAATGCAGTATCTGCTAACCGTTACAGTGTAAGGCTCAGAGTAGTCAGTGTTACTGTGTGCAGCCTCACAAAGCATGGCGTGTTTTCATCCTACATGCTTCTCCTGAGTAACATTCCTTCAGTCTTATCCACTGTATCCAAACCTATAGCCGAGCTCACACTGGAGCTAAAAGTAAGACTGTCACCAAAGCTTAATAGTCCATGAACTGTTGGTAGGAAATGTAAATAGCCATGTTATTGGGGCTACAATGATAACATAGAAAAAGTGAACAGATGCTTCAGTAGATGGAACACAGGTGTTTTCACAGGTGACCTATCATGTCAAGAAATCATGTCACTGACGAGATGAGAAAAGAGGTCATGCTTTATGCTTGGCTTTATCTGTTCACAGAGAGAGAGAGAGAGAGAGAGAGACAGAGAGAGAGAGAGTGTGTGTGTGTGTGCGCGCGCGTGTGTGTGTGTGTGTGTGTGTGTGTGTGTGTGTGTGTGTGTTTAAGAGAGAGTGCTGTGTGCTAAAACCAATTAAAGCCATTGAAAATGAACCTGTCATACACAATCCTCTAGAGCCGTGTCAAAAAGTTGAGCAGCATTTCTGGAGTACATTTGACTGCAGGGCCCAAAGTTTTAAAAGTCAATTAGTTGCCTCTCATCCTGAGACAGAGTCTGACCACAGAGTTAGCTCTGCTGATCCTGTCCTGCCCTGCACACCACAGGGAATACTGGAAATAGTCGGTTGGCTGTGTTTGTGTGTGTGTGTGCGTGTGTGTGTGTGTGTGTGTGTGTGTGTGTGTGTGTGTGTGTGTGTGTGTGTGTGTGTGTGTGTGTGTACACGTTACAAAAGATGATTTGGATTAGATTTTATACATGAGCATTTTTGTAAGTCAGTAAGTGTGAAGACATTCAGTGTGTACATGTGTGTGAGAGCTGCATGAAAAGCCCCTCCTGTCTTTCCACATATTTTCTCTGTCCTAACTGTTACTATCAAATAAAGAAAAAAATAATTAATTAATAATAAAAAAAAAATATATATATATATAAATATATAAATTTTTTTCATAGTTTTTTTCTAAATGATAGGAAAATGTAGAATGTTATACAAAATAATATATATACAAAACAGAAAAATGAAATAAAGTCGTTGGATCCCGCCCTGAAGCGTTTCACTTGTTCCCAGTGCCCCAGTACATCCTCTGAACATGTGTTTATAACGTATATTAAATACCCATAGCAAAATTTGTACATACATTAAAAATATCTATTTGATGAATTTTTATAAGGCATAACATCTTGTGAACATCTTTGTAAATGATATACATTTAATTTATATTATTAATTTTGTGTGCGTGTGTGTGTGTGTGTGTATGTGTGTGTGTGTGTGTGTGTGTGTATGTGTGTGTGTGTGTGTGTGTGTGTGTGTGTGTGTGTGTGTGTATATGTGTGTGTTTGTTTGTGGGCCCTCACAAGTTGCTGATGGTAACTGTGACCTGTTGTGTCAAACTGAATCAGCTGTATGAAGCTAACTCCACCTCCGGAGCTCTTCTTGTGACAGGTGGATGCAGTAGTCCACATCCAGGACGTGTCCTCCTTGGTTGTAGTCGGACTCTGATCACAGTCCTCAGGTTGTCTCTGATCTGCAGAGTTCACAGACGATGATCGACAGCAGCAGCAGCAGCACAACACCTCTGCGCTGCTCCTGAACTCAACCCATCAGAGCTATTGTCTCTGAACATGGTTACTGACACGCCTGCCTTGATCTGTGGAAGCCCAGGCTGCTGGTAGACACATGAAATGGAAAGGAGGAGGGAGCAGCGTGAGGGGGATTATGGGTAAGTAAAGCAAAGACAGTCATTTATAAGCAGCTTCAAAAGCATGTGTTCCTGTGTTTTATGACGAGGTGATGATGTCTGACTGAAGTCACGCATAGATGTTTTCATTTTCTAATCTTACATTAAATTAAATTCAGTTACTCAAAACAATATTGTTTTAGCTGCAGTGAAGGTATTTCTATTTAAATTTATGTTTCAGTGTTATTTAAACATACAGGATATTTCAGTGTTACTGAGTGTTTGCAGTACATGATTGTTTCTGTAGACACCGTTCAGAGCTTCATCTCTGCTGCTGAAAATTATAAAAGTGTGTCATGATCAAAATCACATGACGACTTGACAGCTCATTAATTGCTGGACTAATGAGAATTTTGGATTCAAAAACCATTAGTTTAATAGATAATGTGATACAAAAACTCAATATCATGTCAGCTGCTTCAGTGGGCAGGCCTTACTGACTGTGTCAGCCCTGTAATACTTAAGGCTTTATACTGAACCTACAACTCAGAAGACCTTGATTTTTTTCTGCTTGTTTTCCTTCAAAAAAAAAACAATCTGACAAACACACACATTATTCCACCTTAGGTTTTCTCACCCTGTCTCCTAAAAATACATTTGCATCAAACTAACAGCAAATCCATCAAACTACATATTTAGACAAAGCTTTATATTGAACGTGTGTGAACTGCTCATAGTGAACACTTCTAAACATTCACTTTTAAGTTAGAGGATAACCATGGTCTGATCTTTCCTTAAAATTAACCAAGTTGTTTTTATGTAAATCTAACCAAACCTTTATCATGATGTTGCCACATCATAATACTGATTAAATGAGGCGTCAGATCAGAAGTAGTTGCTTGAATTGGAGGACTTGTTAAACTACTCTCTGCATATGCAACAGATCATAAATGTCAACATGAATATGAGGAAATTATTTTGTTGGGAATTGAAATGTGCATTTTACAGATTTGATTAGATGGGCTGTGGAATGCAGCAAACCCTGGTTTCTGGTGATAAACTCCTCTTCATGGTACAGCCATGAAACCATACCTCCTCCCTATGATGTCTGTGTAGTGTAAGGATCTAACACTTCCTGGACTGTCCTCAACAAGAAAAATGGCTGGTCATTTGACTTTTCTTTAACCATGACCTCAACCTTTCTCTAACCTTTACCATATAGTTTTCATTACAATGGCAAACCTTAACCATGTGGGTGGCAGAGCAGGTATTATTCAGAAAAGCTCATCCTGGTAGCTCACTGATATTGAAGACCTGTGCAAAAGTCTGAGGTTAAATGTCAATGTTTTTAAAATTCAATGGTTTGAAAAGATAGTGGTTATGGTAAATAAACTGTGGTTAAGATTACACAACAAAAATTGGATGGACTGGTGGATGGACTGTATGAAATTCCCCGCATTTTGTTGACTCATCCACCACAACCTCCTCCTGATGTGGACTCAACTTTCCAGACTTGTTAGACCCCGTCTGTGAGTATCACACACCCCGTGCAGTGTTGTAGCTGTTCAACACATGAACCTGTTCCTGAATCCTGAACCTGAATCCTACACCCCCATCAACCTGAATGGTCTAAATGCACCCCATCCTTCACTACCTTAGTACCTCACTGCACACTGCTACTACCACACTACTTCCTGGACTGGAGGTGGACACGTGTACATGATTCCTACTGGGCAGTATTTGATAGAAGTATAATATTGGCCTTTCTTTATATGAGTCTCACTCAGATGAACACAGTGAGCAGTCCAGTATCAGAGCAGAGGAGGACTGAGGAGCTACAGGCACAAAGATTCAATATATGTGTGATCTGGAAGCAATGCTCTGTGGGAAGCTGGATGATGAGGGTTTGGATCAGGTTAACATTGTTAGAGCTCTGCTGCAGTCACTCAGTCAGTCTGAGCCAGTGCTCCAGCCAAGTCCAGCCCATTCCGTTTTCCAGTGTCTCCGCCATGCACCAGCTCACTCCATAGCTCCGGGGCAGCGTGCTAACCACGGAGGAAAAGGAGCAGAGATACTAAATATACCCCCAGTGACTCTTGGGTAATCAGAGTTTTCTGTCGCCCAGAGAAGTCTCTGTCTAATTGCACTCTGATTAGACAAGCTGCCAAGTCTCAGTGAAAGGCATGGAAGGAGCCTCCCTCATGTGCTGTTACACTGACATTGTCTCTGTGTGAGACACAAAATAGAGCAGATGAAGTAAAGTCAAGTAAGTATAAATGCTGACCTCTGAAATATATCATATATAAATAACAGATTTATACATAATTTATATAATTCCATTCCATTTCTACATCTTCTCCTTTAAATCACATGGGAGGTGTTTTTATTGGGTTTTTTTACAGCAGAGAAAGTTTGAAAATCTCCACTTTTTGTAATCTAACAACTTGAGCTACCGTGCAGCCTTCCTTACAAGCATAACAATTAGCCCTGCGTTCACACCACCTTTCATTCTGCCAGAGTCAGGGGAAAGGAAAGAGGCGCTCCACAGCAGCCCCTGTGTTTAAAAAAAGATCAAATGAAAGTGAATTTATTAAAGACAGATATAAATATGATTCTCTCCCCCTGATCTCCCTCCCTCCATCTCCAAATTAGAGGATTCTGTGCTAATTAGAAATGTGTTAAAATCACAAAGGAGGGAGAGAGGAGATCATACGGTATTAATGAACAGAGACAGAGGGATATCATCCAATCTCCATCTCTATCTCCATCTCATCTCTCCCTCTGCACACACACAGTCCCCCTATCCTTTTATCTGCCTTTGTTTCCTCCTCTTCTTCAATTCCCTCACAAACTTTGTTTCCCTTTCTTTCTTCTTTGTCTTTTCAGGCCATGCCTCCCCCTGCCTTTTTTTTCCGACAAATTCCTTGATTATTTTGTTTTTATCCCCCCCCCCTCCGTCTTCCGGCAGTGCCAGCGCTCCATTAGGCAGCTGTGTTCTGGTTGGCGTGGTTGGAGGCCTGGCGCTGTGCCATGATCGGAGTGTCTCAGCAGCCCTCGCCCATCCGTCTGCCCGCCCAGCCCCATGGTCCTTAATTAATGAAAGCTGTTGTTTTTGTTTACTGGCCTGTTATATGCTAATCCAGCGATCCCTGCATGTGCATGCCTGTCCTCTCTCGATGTCTGTTTGTACCCTCTCAGCTGATTAGTATGATCTCAACAGCCTGGACCTGAAGTCAGGTCTGATAGCCATTTGATCTCAGTGTATTCTCAATGTTCCTCCTCCTAATGACACTTCCTCATCTAAAGGATCAGTTCACTCAAATTATCTGTCCATGCAGATACAGTAGCTTTGATTTATTGGTGTAGGGATTCAGATACTCTATATGTCTCCACCCTAATATAGGGAATTTCATTTGTTGTGGTCACAGCACTGAAATTAAAAAAATTCAACAGCAACATTTCTTTCCAAATACGGTTTCTGTTCCTCTGGACACTCAACAGAACGGTCTGAAAATTTTCTGACGAAAAAAAAATTGATGCTGCTGATGAAAATGATGCTGTTGAATTTTGTTTTTTTTTTCTTATTTTAATTATTTTCTGAAAAAAAATCAAGGCACAAGACTGTATAAATAAAAAACATAAACTTTTGTTATTTTGAAAAGTCAAGAAAATTTACCTCTGAGTTTTATTTTGACAGGTTGGAGAGAGGCTTCAGAAATAGCATGTAGTGTATCTCATCAGTGGAAGTGTACAAATCATTTTAAACTATCACGGATGCACAAGAGATTTAGATAGTGCTGCATAAATACATAAATGAATTAAGTGAAAGAAATTTCATATGTGATGTTACAGGAACCTGTTTGGCTTCATTAAGCCGACCTGTTAAACACAGGGAAACAAGGCCTTCAGTGATTTGTGAAGCTTGAAACCTTCTCAGCTGGGCTCAATTAGAGTAATGATTAACGACTAATATGATGTGTTTGTGCCTACAGCCTCACCTCCATCTTTGTATGACACTAACAGTGTATACGAAATGTAAAATAGGTCATAACAAGAAACACTCAGGGGCACAAAGACATCAAATAACAGTGAAATGAAAGAAACAGTAACTGTGTTATAATACATTTGTAAGTGAAGCATAAATCCTCATATGTCAATCCAGGTCTATTCATTGTCACAGACAAAGCTGCATCCCTGTGTTCAACTGTGCAGCCTTGCAAACAGTGTGTAATGATAAGGCTTTAAAAGACACTCGACTCCCCTCTCTATGTCACCCAGAGCTCTAACCTTTCCTGTCACTATGAATTATGGGAGGGAGAAGAGCAGAGGGAAGGGACAGCTCTCTGAAGAGGGATGAAAGAGGGAGACGGGGCGAGAGGGAAAGAGATGGAGAGCTGGAGGGGAATGAAGAGAGACAGATCACAAACAGGAGCAGAAGAGGAGAAACTGCTTAATGACAGAGGGAGCGTGAAGAGAAGAGGAGAGAGAGGATGAAGAAAAGCAGGATGAGATCAGACAGCCATCATCAGAGAGCGTAGAGATGAACTTTCTTTTGTCTGTCAATTACAGGGCTAAATGCTCTCTGGTTGGGGTCCAGAGTTCTGAAGACAGGCGGCATTAAAGCGGAGCTCAGAGGGATGATAAGAGGCTCTGGGACCGTTCTGCTGCTGTCACTCCCTATCCCAACATTAGTATTACAAAGGCACTATAACCTAAACAACATGGAGGGTCTAGAAGAGGGCGTCAACGAATACTCCTGCTGTTTGAGAATTCCTGCTGTTCTGCTGTTTTATTCAGGAACTGCTCCAAAACTGTGATGAGAGCAAATCAACACAGATTCCCAGTCAACGATACAGACTGATGACAGCCAACTTTAAAACGAGACATGCATCAAGAGGTTGTTTTTTACTTCCAGTCTCAAAAAGTCTGTGAAGGTTCTCATTCGTCCAGGTCATTGTTATCTCTTTCTCAAATTAAATCGAAGGCAACTGGACTTGTATTTGTCTGTGGAAGACGTTTCGCCTCTTATCCAAGCGGCTTCATCAGTTCTTATGTATTGGTCTCTCTATTCGCAGACCCCCTCCCCTGTTTAGCAATGGCCTCTCCACTTTTACATAGATGGCTTCCTTGACTCCCCTTTCAAACCATCTGTCCTCCCTGTCCAAGATTTTGACATTGCTGTCTTCAAAGGAGTGTGCCTTTTTCTTTAGGTGGGAGTAGACAGCTGAGACAGGGCCTGAAGAGTTTGCCCTTCTGTGTTGGGCCATACGTTTGTTTAACGGTTGTTTTGTTTCCCCAATATATAGGTCATTGCATTCCTCACTGCATTTGACCGCATACATCAGGTTGCTTTTTTGATTGTGTGGTGTTTTGTCTTTGGGATGTACCAGTTTCTGCCTGAGCGTGTTACTGGGTTTGAAACATACAGGGATTTGATGTTTGTTAAAAATCCTCCTGAGTTTCTCTGAGACCCCAGACACGTATGGAATGACGATGTTTCTGCGTTTATCTTTCATTTTCTCAGCATCCTCCGTGTTGGTATTCTTTCTGGAGCGTGTTGTTGTTTTGCCAAAGTCTCAAAAACTAATGCAAGGCAGCGGACTGTTATGTCCAGAGGAATAAAAACATGGAATGGTTTGCCATCAGATATTTCACATTCAATGAGTAAAAGCGTTTTAAGGAGTTAGGAGTTAGGAGTTTAAAGAAATATCTAATGGCACAGAATACCAGCACCTCTACAAAAAGATCATGTTTTGCAACATAATATCTGAATATAATGATTAATGAGGAACTTGTTGGATTTTTTTTTTTTCATTTTTTTAACCTCATTTTATTCTTCAGTCACTATTTATACTGCTGTTAGTGGTATTATTGTTTATGAGCTGTATCAAATATTTTACCTTTATTTTAGATAAAGTGTGGAACTTCTCACTGTTGTAATCATCATTATTGATAGTGTTGAATGATGCTCTCAATTATTGTTTTATTTAAGAATGGGCATATTTAATTTGTCACATTTAATTTGTGATGCACACGAGCCACCTGTATAGTGGGCGTGGTTAATAAAAAGTCTCGTTTTTCTTTTACGCTTTCTTTGCTCCATGTTCGGTTCTGACGCGGCTCACAACGCGTAGCCGCTCTACGGGATGCTCTGTCAACAAATACTGTTGTTTCTATATGTTGTTAGTTTCTTGTTTCCTTTCTTTGTCTTTTTTAATTTACTTTGTTTTGCATTGTGGTGTAATTTCTACTCAAGTGGACCCCAGGAATAGCAGTTGCTACCTTGGTAGTGGCTAAAGGGGATCCAAATAAAAAAGTAAAAAAAATAGAAACATGTAAAGATTGTGTCATATTCATGGTTTGTGGATGCAGTAATATTAATGCAAGATACAGGTATGAAATAAATGGAGTGCCTGCTTTTTGTCAGCAGAAGAGCAGCTGGTGTATATCTGTATACAGCGCAACAAAATCATTTTGGTTTAATAAAGAAGTCAGTCGATCAAAAAAAAAGTATTTTGGTTGGGTTGTCCTGATCAAGAAGTCATCTCTAACTTAGTTTGTTTGAACTTTTAGTTTAGAAAGAAAAAGTGGAGACCATTTTTAGTTTTAGTTCAAGTTCTGAAATATTAAAACAAAAATATATTTTGATGTGCTGGAAGAACCACCCCATCCATCCACCTACCACCCAACCCCTCTCATACCCTAGTCTTTGTGGCTATAACATAACCTTTTATCTGATCTGGCAACCCTTGTTGGACATGTCCCTCCAACTGGTTTCTAACCCACCTGCACTGTACCAACATTTTGCACTTCCTTGCTGAGTCCTGTTTTCCTCATATTAATAGCACACAGTATGTCTAGTATATTTTTCCATTTCTATTAGTTAATTTTTTTTTTTTTTTAATTTCAGGTCATATTTTTGACATCACTACTTTATCTACATTCTTTTCACCACTACTTTTGCCAATGCTTTTAAAGATTTAACACCATGTTTCATTTTAACAATATGAAAAACCAATGTGAGGGAAATCTGAACTGAATCGATCATAAAAGTATCACCTGCGCTAGACAATGCACAAATGCTGGCTGCTGTAAAACCAAAACAGAGTTCTTCTTCTTCTGTTGTTTTTTTGGCAGGTGAAGAACAGCTTTTTGGTTCATTACTGCTTTTGGTGTGTGAGTGTTGTCAACTTTCACGTTCATGTTCATTAGTTGCAAACAGATACAATCAGTTCATCACCAAAATGAGCACACTGTAATTAAATAATGACAAATGAAAGAATGATGTTGAATGTGTTTTATGTTGCAGTGTTGAGCAGTGAGCTTAGGTGCTACCGTTACTGGTGCATTAGGGTTTTTGATATACACTTTATTTCGAAGACCGAAAGAAAGAACTGATCTGAGCCAGACTTGGTGGAGGGATGGGTCCTGGTCCAGAGAACAACTCCTTCTATGTTGGTGCAGATTTGGTTTAAGGGGCAGATCCAGGAATTAATTTGACCATTTTCCTAAATGTGTAGGATTATTTGTTCTTTGTGAATTTAGTGTCATCTTAGTTATTACCATCACTATACATCTCTATGTGGATCCTCCTGTAATACACATATTAGTATTTTTGGATGTAGCCCCTCCACATGAGAGCTGGTTTATGGGCGTCACACTAGAAATCACCTAATCATGTTTCAACACCAAAACTTATCTAAAAAAAATAAATAGAAAAATGTAAATATTCCATCTGTCTCAAGTCAAAGTCAAGTCCAGTCTTTTTTCAGTGTTGGTCAAGCAAGTCTCAAGTGCTCGAATTTGTGACATTGACACACGGGTTTTTTCCACCTCCCCACCCCTTTAGGAGACCAGAAGCAGGTCTGATTCCATTCATTCCAATGGGCGAAGTGAACAAGATCTACATTATCACAGATTCTTTCACTCCATAGTCACCGAAATAAATATTGGACCAGTTTTCACAAGCCAAACGTCTTCAGAACATTCTGACATCAAAATGGCATTTTTCAGACGAACAGATACGGAGAAAATTAACTTTATTGGAGACCTGCCTCTGTCTCAGTGCCATACTCTCCCAAGATCTGTCAACTGCTGACATCGTTTGCCAACCAATGATATGAGATGTTTAGATGGACCAGAGTTATTTTTGGATTGACTTACTTACACGTGAAAATACGTGAAACCATGGATTAAACTTAACTTAAATAAAACTTGTTTCATTGTGTAACAATTGCTAAAACAGATTATTAGCCTATTAAACTGACTTTGTACTGGGCTGATCAGATGTCGTTAGTAGATAAAAGATTGCGTCAAAAAAGGCGCAAATTTGTCCTGTATCCATGTTGTCGTCTATTGTTGTATTCTTTTGGCAGGGACAAGTAATAATTCAGTTAGTGTTAAAAGAGCTTTGTGCAGCAACAGGCTGTAATAACAAGAAAAACGGATCCGTCTTTTCTTTCCCAAAGGATGCAGAGAGGTAAGTCTAGACAGGGATAGATTTTAATATTACCTAACATTTCATGCTAGTTGCCTTGGCTTGAGGGAGGGGTTGAGGGACAACACCCACATTGGAGACTGGAACTGTGTCCCATTTCACACCACTGGCGCTGCCTGTAATGCGGTATCTTCTGTATAGAGGATCTTTGGTCTGATTTGAGGCAAGTCATGTGACTCAAGTCCTAACTCCTCTGTGCATTTATTGTATAGCCTATAGGTTTCAAATAAATTCTTTCTTCACTAAGCCTTAATGCCGGTGAGATGTTTAGAACTGTAACAGATGAGATGTCAACATCCAGCAAATAGAGATGATCATATCTAACATTAAAAAACTACAGCTACACTTTTCAGTTAGTGACATATGTAACTGGATGGGTTTGGTATTGCTGAGTACCCACGAAACAGGAAGTCCTTTTAAAGGTCCCATATTGAGAAATGCACACAGCCTATATTCAGACACTGAGCCTTAAAATGAGCTATCAGAACTTCTGGAACTATGTGATGTCACAACAAAGCAGTCATCACCCTCGGCCACGCCCCAGGCCACGCCCACCTGGACCCACCATCCAACCTTGCAGGATTTGATTTCTCTGAGTGTTTACATGACCTAAACCTCCTATATTTTAATTGGATCACTCAGAAAACAGCCAACACTTCAACACTTCAAGCTGACTTCAAGCTATTGGTGTCTGATGTATAAACACTGTATCTTGTCAGATCTCACTCAACAATGACACAAAATGCAAAAACCTGGAGAAGATGAAGGGACAGATGGAGTTAATAAACATCCTTTCAATCATTCAATGGATACTTCAGTGAAAGTGTGTGTGTGTGTGTGTGTGTGTGTGTGTGTGTGTGTGTGTGTGTGTGTGTGTGTGTGCGCATGCGCGTGTGTGTGTGTGTGTATGCGTGCATTGAAGTAATCTTAACTGAATATTGATAAGTGAGGCGAGCACACAGGGTAAACAGCTGTGACTGTTACTTCATCATATGTGCGTGTGCATCACTCATTATCAGGCCCAGCTGCTCCCGTGAGACGAGTCATCAGACAGTGACCGCACACACACACACATACAGAACTTCACACACACTCACACTTATGACAGTAATTGACAAACAGTTTTGACGGAGATCAAAGTCACCAAACTGAACAGAGTGAATCCCCAGTGGCTTAGTTGTTTGTTTAGTAAACAGACATCTGAATATTTGATTTATTCATCAACTTCCTTGAGCACAGAACCATCATTTTGTCCCTCACAGGGGTCGCTACCTGGATAGGCTGACATCTTCATCCCGTTGCCATGACAACAGAACCCATCGCCTTAGTTACAGAAGTCACAGCCAGAGTGTTTATGGAGATGGATTTAGAAACAACTTGCATTTGCTTAGGTAGAAGTAAGCGTTCTATGAAGGGGGTTTACATTTGTGTCACAAGTCTCTTAGCAACAACACTTGGTGCCATGGTGGAGGTCCATTGAAAAATTGGCTGTGTGTGAATACCAGATATAATAAACTGATGACAGATGAAGCAGTAAACATGAGAACAGACGGTGCACAGAGGTGATGTGTTTGACACCTCTGGATTTAAGAGTCAATGAGGCTGAGTCTGAGTATTATCCCATCTCTGACCATACTGAAAGTCAGAGAGATCCCTAATCCAGAAGAGGATATTTGAGACATCACAATAGGGCTTCAATTTATTATTGTCATCGGTTAATCTACCTAAAACAAGCAGTTTACAGACCAAACTTTAAATCTGATTCCGCCAGAATTTCTTTTTTTTTATTCTCCCCACCTGTTTCTGTCGGGTCACCGAGAGCAAAATTTAAACATGGTTTAAAAAAGAGATTGACCTAAAGTACAATATATTCAAAATAATAATAGATCAAACTTATTGCAAAATTCCAGGCAAAATATGTTAAAAAATATGGCAACAGATCTGAAATACAACAAAAATATAAGCCACATAGGACAAATACAATAAGAATATGGCAGTGGCAACTCTCAGTGCAAGAGAATGAGCTGTAACATGGAAGGCATGTCAGGGAGGAATCAGTTTTTACTTCTTTTTGTTCACCTGCTCAATCAAGTTTTCAGTCTATGAAAAGGCCCATCTCAACAAAACCAAAAGGCACTGAAGCTTCAATGAAAACAAACAAGGAAAAGCAGAAATTGTCTATCATCAGTTAGTGTTAGATGGACAGACACAGGCCACTCAAGTCTTTGAACACTAAGTACTGATACGGTGGCCCAGACAGGTCAAACCAACACAAATACAAAAGCCACGCAAATTAAGCAACAACGGAAGGGAGCAGCGGTCCATTTATACTATTACTATAACAACAAATATGAAAATGAAAAAAGGATGACAAAAGTACATAAATATGAAAACAAATACATTGAAAAACATTACTCATTTGTGACAATCACATAGTGATATCAATCAGTTATCTACATTTCACTTACTTGTCAAACTGCTTCAGAAACTTCCACACTTTTTTTTTTACTCTCAGCTGGCCAGACTTCTTAATACATGTTATCCCCCTTGTCCCTGCATTTTCGCTCTCTCTACACTGTCCAGTCAAATAAAGAGATAAAATTACATTAAATACCCATATCCCTGAATGTCTGCTGCTCTCTTCCATGTGGCTTAATTTGCATTCACGTTGTGGCTGTTGTACTCGGGTTGTTGCTTTTGTATTGGTGTTGTGGCTTTAGTATTTGTGTTATGGCCTTAGGATTTGTTTTTTGGCTTTTGTGTTCGCGTTGTGACTTTTGCATTTGTGTTGTGGCTTTTACAATCATGATGTGACTTTTGCATTTGTGTTGACCCATCTGGGCCACCATAAAATAACATCAAAACATTGTTGAAGCCCCACAACACCTTCTACAACCTGTCTAAACTGGATCCACAGAGAACTCAACACTTCAACAGCTTCGCTCCTCCATCCATCAGCCCCAGGAATACTATGTGGTCACAAGCATTTTGACAGACCAAACACAATCAGTGTAGTTCAGTCAGCCAACTGATGTGGACTGGATTGTTATATAAATATGTACAGTGTTGATGTTTGGTATGGAGGCTTTGACATCCTTAATCCACATAAGAAAACACCCAGTGGGAAGTGCATAATAACTTTCCATCCAATGGAGACACAGAGCCCATCCATGGATGAACAGCAGCAGCAGTATAAGACATGTGTTTGTCATTATTCACAACATGTCTGCATTGTAATTAATACATACTTTACCTCAGTCCTCACCAAGTAAATCAAACTACAGGTATCATTGCACTAATTTTATATATTTATAATGAAAGGCAAGACAGTAACAGTAACTAGTAATGTGGGGAATGGCAAGTGCAGAATAACACACTGTAGATCAAAAACTGGATCTACAGTGTGAACACATCACCAACTGAAATCAAATTAACTCCACAAATAAATTCTCTTACAACAAAGGTTGAGTGCTGCTAAAAGCAAATCAAAGCTTTTTTTGTGCCTTAGTGCTTGTGAGGAAGCACCAACTCCCTCACTAGCTATTTGCTAAACCCCTTTTTGTTAAGAAAGGTGGACGGATTCTCACAGACAGTTTTCTTTGTTTTCTTTATTCAATTTGTGGTTTCAATGTGAATGGAGAAATACAAACAATTGTACTCAGCATTAGAAGCATTAAAAAGCAAGTTTTTCTTAAGAGTAGATTGAAAACATGTTGTATTCAAAGGGTTGGAGTCCTTTGTGGAAGCCATCTTGTGCTGGTGCTTAAAGAGGAAGCATGCCTCAACACTAGTTCTTTTATGCGGTGTATGAGTAGGCAGGCTCTCCGATTTGATTGGTCAAAGGATGTGTGATGTAAATGACAGCTAATTAAGACAAATTCTGAAAATATACAAATGATTTACTTCCTTTTCATGTATAATCTTTATGATGACATATTGAAGAATGAAATTAGGCTTTGTTAGTGGGAGCAAGCTGAGAAAAACAATGTATATTTGTGTTTAACCTTGTTAACTCTCCATTCTGCAGTGCTGACGTGATAGGCCAGTTTGAACTGGCAAAGCGGGCTCTCATGCTGTATGTGAGAGCAATGAGATAGAGGGGGGACTGGTTTAAGAGCAGCTGCACCAGAGCTGTGTAAGGAGTACAAGCTTTCTGGTTAAGTCTTTTCTTTTGTTTCATGTTTTTTTTAGAGACTGAAAATAAAAGTCTACATGATTTTTCAGCATAACCCCCTGCCTCAAGTCTCATCATGCTTCCCTGCACCTCTCACCTTGCAACAGTGCTGTTGTTGTCTCTTTTTAGATTGTACATCTGTATATTTTTAGCTAATTGTATATTATCAATTGTTTTGTTTATTTGTTTTGTTTTTGCTCTTGCTGTTTCTTCTTAGACTGTACATCACAATTAATGCATTTCAGTGTAGTATTTTACTCTACTGTTATATCTGTGGTGTGTTGTAGTTTTATGCTAATGAAAACTGTTTTAATTAGACTGTACATGTAAAAGCCAATGAAGGAGAAGAGTTGAAAATTATTATTATTATATTATTATTTCAGCTATAAACTCATGTGCAATGTGCATTGTGCAACATCAGTTTCATGCTCTGTATTAGAACTACAGTATGTAAAACTGCATTGTGTAAGAAATAAATTAAATAAATATATATATATATATATATATATATATATATATATATATATATATATATATAAATACATATATATATAAATAAATATATTTATAAATAAAACTCATTCACAAGTGGACTGGTCAGTAACCTTGTTGGGGACCATGTTAAGCTTTGTCAGCTCTGGAACCTCACCCACCTAAGGTGCCTCAGATTAATTTTCCTGTGACAACCTGATTGCATCATTTTATTGTTGCAAGAAGTCATTGGATTGGCTGGTAAGACAATTAGAAAAACATATGCACAGAATGAATGGCATGATGTAGAAACACGAAGACATGGATGGTTGACAGCAGGATGTGGGCTGTGTGAGATGTTTTTTCCTGAATACAGCCCACAAAGAAATATACAGTTCAACACACATACACATATGTCTGTTGTGAGGATGGCCTGATGGCCCTCCGGCCCTCATTCATGCACTGATTTGATTTGGTAAATTTCCTGCGTTTCACAACATCAACAGCCTGCGATAATCTGTGGAACACAAGCAGCACAAAGTCAGTTATGTCAAGGTTCCTATGGAGAGCCACACACACACACACACACACACACACACACACACACACACACGAACACACACACACACATACACACACAGAGGATGCTCTGTGAGTCATTTTCAGAGGATTTCGTTCATTAGTTTTTCAAAGCTCAGTGTGTGAATCTCTGACTTTGGAGCATTAATGGATGTTAACACAAGAATCCACCTTCAGATTTACTTTGCTTTTTTGCTGAATGCATTGTTCACCAAGATGGAGGTCTGCTTGGAACTCTTGTTTAAAATGCACATAGTGTACATAGATACATTTTTGCCTATGTGGCCTTAAAGTGACAACATCAGTTTGTATGGACATCGTTTTGCTTATTTACTCGTTCACTGTTTGCACTGCTATTAAAACTCACCATCTAAAAATTTTGTTACCAAATCCCACTTAGAATGTTAACTCTAAGTGGGATTTGGGATTTGGATTTACCTTCAATATTCTTAATTGACCAAACATGTCATCATCTCCCTTTAAGTTAATAGAAAGATATTTGTTCCATATTCAATATTCAGTGTTGAACCAACTCCACTCGATGTGTAGCGTTCAGTGAACTCCTCCTGCTTCATGCTTCATGTCAACCAGCAACAGCTGTGTGTGTTCTTCATTCCCCTCCCCACGCACCGAGTGCAGATTTCTGATTTTCACAGGATGCACAAGCAAAAACAATCTGTTTGAGACACAGCATCACTGATGTTAAATATGAACCAGTGTGATACTTGTTGTTGAACACATCTGGTCAAGTCTGCTGGAAGATTTGATCTGACTCTCACTCCATCTAATTGATTTGTCACTAAATTCTGTTATCATTGTGTTGTTCGTCCCAATGTAAACACACTGAGAGGGCACAACACTGAAACAGGGCTCACATTATCTCTGGTGCATGGTTATCATTCTGTGTGCTGTGTGTTCTGTGTCTAGTTAAAGACTAGAAAAACAGAGACATTTCGAAAAACAAGCTGTTACACAGACTTTGTGCCTCATGTGCACATTTAGATACTAACTGACCACTGAGGTGACTGGGTACTTCCAGATTGTGTCCAGCTGTCTACTTATACAAAGCCAAGCTGACCTGCAATTAGTGAGTTAGCTAGATTAATGACATGACAATATATTCAAGAGATGTATTTGTATCATTGCCTCCTGTCTAATAACTGTCTGTGAGCCATCCCTGTCTGGTGGATCTGTACTTTTATTGGCTGCTAATCGTAAAGTGGTGCATGTTGAAATGAACAGCAACATTTACCACATTTAGAAATGTGGTGTGAATCTTTTAGAGTCACTTTTTACAAGGTTTACAGGAATATGTGAACTTTGTTGTAATTACTTTTCTGCAAAAACATTACATTAAATGTAATGTTGATGTCGAATTTAAATATTATATAATACAAAATCTAAATATTAAATGTTGAATGTTAGCTAAATACTTAACAACTATTTAGTTTTACCAATATTCCTATTTAAAATTTCACATGTAGATTTAGATTTCACATTTAGATTAAACATTAGATTAGATTTAATATTTAAATTTAACATTATTTAGATTTAACATTTAACATTATTTAGATTTAACATTTAACATGTTGACTTAGATTTAACATTTAATATTTTGATTTGTATTTTTATTTTAATATTGAAATTTACCATTAAAATTACATACATTTTTTTTAAAGAAAAGTAAATACGACAATGTTCAACAAAAAATAGATGATTTTGTCTTTGATTTTGTTGCTGTATTCATCCACCTTACCCCCGCAACTAAATCTTCTGATTTGCCAAATCTAAATTTCACCTCTGTAAATGCTGGCGTGACCCAGTCTTTAGCTGTTTCTTCACCATTCAGGAAACACACTATGTGTATCCATGGGCCTAACTAACATGTCAAATGCATTTCCTTCTTCATAAAACATTTAAAAAGAGAATTTGTATTTGCTTTGTTGTTTCTAAATCTCCATTGTTCAGCCATATTGTTTCTTAGTGCTTTGCTGCCACCAATTGTTGATCAGTGGAAGTGCAGGAATGTGTACTGCGTCACCTGCAGCACATGTGCATACATCTGCATCTGTGTGAGAATACTGGTATAAACTGTACAGGGTACCTTTAATATAAACTTTGATTTAATTTTACTGTGGCTTCATGTCAACGCTCTCAGGAGGGTTCAATTTCAAACATGGAAACGTTCTGTCTGAGATAAACATACATACTAAGTTAAAGCTCAGCTGCTGAGAAATGTGAGCTCAGTGCTGCTGCTGCTGCTGCCGCTGCTGCTGCTGCCGCTGCTGCCGCCGCCGCCGCCGCCGCTGCCGCTGCTGCTGCTGCTGCTGCTGCCACAAACACAAAGACACACACAAACCAACAAAACTGTGAAACTGGTGATGAAAGCCAGAGGAGGACGAAGATGTTGGTGTGGTGGGAAACATCACTCCAATCATCATTATTGAAGCCCACTCCAAGCTGTCTGTGTTAATGGCGCATATGTCTCCGTGGATACAAGCAGAGCAGTGTGGTGATGCAGCTGGCATCAGGTGGACTGAGCGGGAACCTGCAAGGGAATGCACCATGTTCTCTGGAACAGGACACACCTGGGGAATGCAGCCGCATGTTTGTGTTCTGACCTTGTGCTTCTTCAACACACACACACACACACACACACACACACACACACACACACAGTTGGCACATGCCCAAACACACGGAATCAGAGGACAAGTTTCCACAAAACACACAAACAAATACACACATATATTCAATCAACCAGACAAATACTTGGCGCACACACATACACACGCACACACATACACATATATATATATATATATATATATATACCTATTTTGGTGGCTCATAATCAAAGCAGAGTCCCTGTTGCCCTGCCCTACATCCTTCCATGGTGTAATCCAGTGCAGCGGTCCCCAGCGGAGCTCCTGACATTGAGTCTTATTATACACACCGTCCAATTATCACTTCTATCAGCAGCCACAGAGCGTAACAATGTGTGTGTGTGTGTGTGTGTGTGTGTCTGTGTGTGTGTGTGTGGGTGTCTGTGTGTGTGTGTGTTCGCCGCGTGTGTGCATGTGTGTGTGTGTGTGTGTGTGTGTGTGTGTTTGAGGCAGCCTGTGCTCCATATATCTCCGTATATCAGTACTGTTACAACTGCACTTCAGTTTATAGCTGAAATGGAGGTGGTGTGATGGAGGCCAGTGATGAGGCAGAGGCCATAAGTACGGTGGCCTTGAAAGCTCAAAGCGCCGCAGCTAAAGAAATAACATGCAAACAGACAAGACACAAACACACTGAGAAAATATCTTCATCAGTTTGACAACACATCTGCTGCAAATACAGCACAACCTAGAACAGAAACGTGCTGCAAGTAGTAAAGACAATGGTGCGTCCCAGTCAGGTTCATCACTGTAGTCTGTGCCACTTGTAGCACGTTTGTGTATTTGGTTTTATTGTGAGTATTTGCAGCTCATGTGTTGTCAAACTGATGAAGATGTTTTCTGAATTTGTTTGTTTTTTGTCTGTTTGCACATGTGTTTTCTTGAGCTATTCATGTAGACTACAGAAATTTCCTCCTCAGTTAAAAAATATTGAAAACTGCAATGTATAAGTCTGCCATTTAAATATGTTTGTGATAGGAACAAATAAAGTTGTTGTAGTTTCAAACCACTGAAATATCATTGGAGTGTATCAGTGAATACGAATGTATCAGTAACTGGTCCCTGTCCTGTAACTTAGTTAAGCAGCGTCCATGTGACTGCAGTGGTTAATAATGATTTGTATAGACTCTGTTAGCTCAGACTGCCGGATTACAATCTGACCTGATTCTCCATCTGCAGATCAAACACCTGTCTCTAAGTGCTCCTGTCCGTCATGCTCAGCCCATTGGTTCCTACTGAAGAATACATCTCTAAAAATGACTCACAGATACCCAGCTTACTGTTCGCCCCAAGATACCATCACACCTGCAAATCACATGTGCAGGCTGTGAGAGTTAGTGGAAGGTAACAGGCGTCTTCCTTTTCCTTAAAGACTTCTGGGAAATCAGTGATGTTGGAGTACAGCCTGAACACAATTAAACCAAAAACCAGTGTTAGCGTCATTCCCAAAATGTCAAACCTTTTCTTCATACAGGATAAAGTGAGCATGAAGATGATCAGAGGTGGACTGAAACAATAATTCAGGACCACCTTGTTCACACAAACCACCAGACCGCTAATCTTATAGGCTAACCCTGTTTGTTGATGTAGCAGGTACCAGACTAGTGATACATTTGCTGATCTGGGATGAAAATTATCCAGATAACAAAATACAAACATTTGAGCCTGATCAACAACTATAAGAAAAAATTAATAGCAAGTACTGATAAGCCACATCAATTCTCAGATCACTCATCTCCTAACCGTTGGTAGCAACAGAATCAATAAAGTAGCTAAACATGCTTCTGTATATCATCTGAGGTCATCACTCCATTCTTGCTCATAGAGCGCAGAGATAAGATCACATGATCCTGCTGAAGGTGTGGATACTGTCTTTCCACATTATCTATTCAAAATGTCTGTAGGAAAAAAAGGGAGGAGATCTGAACCAACCACTAACTCTCACAAACCCAGTTAAGTGAATATATAGAGTTTCACCCGTAATTCATGCAAAGCATCCTGGGGCTGAGAATAACATGGACAGAGGCACAGTCATTTCTTAAAACAGACAGCTACTGTAATTTTTCACAAACATTCCTGAAATAAGAGGAAACAGTGCTTTTGTTAGGGATTACTTTTAGCGGCGTATTAATCCAGATCTGGTTCTGTAGTGAGTATGTGTGGGACCGAGTCAATATAAACCACAGTCAGTGTATTCATGATGATGAAGGAACCTGTCAGCCAGTGTAACAGTGAGACTCACTGATGTGTTTTAATAGCTTTTGGAAACAATAGAGGAATCAGATACATCAGGGTTTGATACACACACAGTAACTTGCAATTAGGAGACATTTACTTCTGGCTGCTGCACATGGGATTTGTTGGCAAGAAGAAAATATAGAATACCTCCAGACTTATCCTTCAAAGGATGTAGTTGATTATCAGGAGCTAAAGTAACATGATCTTGACCACTTCATGCTGTGCATGCCCGTTTGGCAATCCAGCTATGCATCCATTTTATTAGTCAGTAGCTTTTTGCATTATAACTTTTACATTTGATTCAAGTGTGACAAATAAAACAACTGTGACTGACCGACTAACTGAGGCTCATTGTGTTAGATGAGAGGTTTGAATCCCTAAATCCTCTGCAGGATAACACACACGTCCACAGCGCTGTTCCCCATGATCTTAAAAAATCAGTCATCATGGAAAAATTAGTCTTTAAATAGCAGAGTGTGATTCCAGACAAGGAGGTAGGTTGCTTCAACATTAAAAATAAATTTTAATCACACTGAATAAACACAGAAAAAACAGACATTTAGCTGAGGGAGGAGATGAGCTTGAGATCTCATGATGCAGTGGATTTTCTCTGTCTTGTTCTGAGTCTGGCTGTCTGTCTGTCACCAGCTTCATCTTAATCACATTCATCAGCTATGAATGTGTTTGTGACCCTCCCTCCTTGAGCTACTTCTCTTTTACAGCCAACATTAATAAATGATCACCATCTGATCTCATTTTCAGCACAATATCCACTTGTAATGACGACAGCATCATTAAACATGCTTTCGTCATTATGTTATGTTAAGGTTCCGCAGACTCTCACAGACATTTAACCTCAACCATTTAAGCTGAACCAAAGATCTGCTGTTGCCTAAACCATACACAGGACTGTGGATGTGAATCTGCATGCACACATGTCCTCCATCCACCTCCACCACCTCCTGGTGACTCTGCTGCTGTTCATAAAAGGAGTGCTTCGTTTATTCATCTGCATCCGATCATAATACAGTGCTGAGGTTTAACAAAAAATGTATCTGCTGCAGTGTATCTGTATAGAAACAAATTTCCAGCAGAAAGGGTTGAATGAGAAGAAATAGATAAGAGCAGAAAAAGAAAAAGGAAGGGGAGGTGGGGGTGGGGGTTGTCTCGCTGCTTGTGGCATCTCACTCCCTTAAGCACAAAGCGACTTCCACATCAAAATGTCACAAGAACAACAGCTGGTACTCCGGTGATAGTCCTTTAAAGTAAACTTTCAACAACTCTCCTGGAAGCACACACACACACACACACACACACACACACACACACACACACACACACTGTGTCTTTAATGAATAAGACAGTGAGTGGGAGGAGTGGGCAGGGGATGGAGGGAAATGGGGTTGTGTGTGGGGGGGGGGCAAAGTGCTGATATTATGGGAGGAAATGTGTGTGGGAAAGACAGGCAGTCAAACTGTCAGGCGTGAGCACTGAGATGGAACAAAGAGGAACAGTGGAGACGATTACAGCAGAGTGACAGAAGCAGCGTGCACACACACCAAGATGAATGGAAGGGGGGAATTGTGCCACTGTGCACAGGCACCACACAAACACACACACACACACACACACATCCGATTGATCAGTGGCAGACAGTAGAAGTATCATGATTACAAGGCCTCAACACTCTCATTAGGCCTCATGGATGCAGAGTAATGACTTCCACATCTGACATCACCCAGAGATATTACTGCTGCTGCTCTCACAGCCCGGAGGGGTTTTAATTTATTCCTTCATATTTTGGTAAACATCTACAAGCTGCTGAGGAGCGCAGGAAATAAAACATAGCAAAGAATAAGTCAGTGGGCTGGATCAGAGGAAGAACTAACAGAAGTGCTCACAAATAACGTCTGTTTTAACAGCTGCCAGATTCACTTCTCTTCTGACCAGTCTCCACACCCACAGAGCTTCATTAGTCAATGTCAGCCGCCTGGAATGGATAAAACAATCCTCTACTGCCATCTGCTGGAGGAAACCCTGAATTAAACCAGAGGGAAAAAACTCCAGCCTGTATTTATCAATCTTCTCAAAGCAGGAAATCAGACCAGAAATGACCATATTTGGTCCTACCAGAATTAAAAGCATCTACTTTAACTTAGGGAAAAAAAGCATGGTTCCACCTGTGAAGATGCTGTGAGGAGGAGGAGAAGATTAATTCAGTGTTTTTAAAGGTGGTTTTTGCTTTTTTGTAAAGAACAAAGTGTTTTTGAATGAACTGTAAAACATTTGAATTCTTCTGTCATCCCACATTTTATTTTAGGATACTTTTGTCAGATGCAGCCTCAGTAAGTTTCAGTTATTTCATGTTATTAAGACCTCACCTTGTAACCATGGGGTGTCCCTGTCCCAGGTGATGCTCCTGTATTGGATGTCCATACTCCAACACTTAAGCAGCCTCCTTGCTTCTGAAGAAGCTTGCAGGTGAATAGATGCAGAACTGCAGCCGACCTCCAACCTCTGACCTCTGACCTCCCTGTGGGGAAAGCTAATGTCCCTCTCACCTCTCGAACTGGTTCTGGCTGACAGACACATGGCTCTCAAGATCTGGTCCATCAGGGTCCACCTCCATGAAGGCACCAGTCTGATGTGGATCAGGGGCTCCACCTCCTCCAGGATGAAGGTCTGAGCAGAGTGCAGGAATCAGAGGAAGATGACATATTTCATCTGACTCAGATATAAACTGATACCATGGACTGTAAAGACTACAGATGTCCTGCTGTCTGTATTATTGAGTATATTAAAAGGTATTTTCTATAAAAACTATGGTAGTTCTTTCTGATATAACCTTTCTTTATAAAGGGTTTCAGTAATGATTAAAACGTTATTCAAATGTTTTATAGCTCAGCCATTAATAAGAACAATTTCTGAGCTGTCAGCTTGATTGATTGGACTGTATGACATATATTAATGATTTATTAAAAATTTAATAATTGAGCATTATTACTGAACAGAATTAATAAACATATTTTTTACAACCTGACATTCATTCATTAAGAGCGTATTGTTGATTTATAAATTATCACTAACAGATTTATTAACCACTAATAAAAGTAATAGTTACAAATTCATTCATGGAGCTTTATTTGAAAGTTTATACATCATGAGGCAAAGTTTTCACACAAGACCTGACTAACATAACTGAGAATGGATCCATGCTTGTCTGGACCACCACCTGTCAGTGTTGTTTAAGAGGAGGGTGTAGAACTCAGAGCCAAAACCAAAACCAGAAGACGGTGGATTCACTCTCAGTACAGATCTTTTCTTTTTTCTCACTACGTATCTTTAATGAAAAGTAATTCCAAAAGGAAGTGAAGTAACTGAGTGCTTTGTAACACTTGCTATGGAAAGGTTTCCAGTGTTGGTAGTCAGATTTTCTTATTTTCAGAGAGTTTCTAGTCTTTATGCCAAGTTAAGCTAATTGGCCGCTTGCTGTAGCCTCATCTTCACCATACATGAGACTGGTATCTACCATTCATAAAGAAAAGCCAGTAGCATCTTTCCCAAAATGCCATGAAAAAAATGGATCATATAACGGCAATGACGATGTGAAATGTGAAATGTGATGAATCTACCAAGATTTATCACCTGACTATAAAGATTCCTTCATTTTAGTATATTAGCAACTTACCATCATTGTTTTACTTTATTGTTCTTGTTCACTCTCACTGATCAAATCGTAAGCAGCTGAAGAGCCAGATGTTTCCCTTAGAGCAGGGGTTTTCAACTGGTTTTGTCCCAGGGACCACCATTATAACCAAGAAGCAACTCAGGGACCACTGCTTTGGTGGATGTTTGTTTTATTTTGCACCAAGCTTAAAATTAAGGAGGATAGACCTATACAGGCTATTTATTTGCATCAGTGTATGTCTATTTATTTGCACCTTGTGCTAAAAAGAAAAACAGACAAGTAGTAATGAATGGAAATAATAATGGGAAGCCAAGAGGGCTTATAATATTACAAAGTTCACTCTCACTCTGTGGGACAAGGGCTGAGTTTATAGTTTTCTTACCCATCAGTGGGATTTCTGGGCATGGTGAGTTGCACGCAGTCTGTCTATTCGTGGCAATATGGTGGATAGGCACAGTCTCATGTCATTTTCATACACTTTTGGAATTGGAGCACAAGCTTCCTCAAATGGACACTAATAATGTCCTTAATATCAGTACTGTCAGAATATTCCTCAATTGATGGAAACATAGCCAGGTTACCCTCTTCTACTATTTCTATCCATCGCTTCACTTTTTTAGTGAACACCTCCATTTTTTCATACATCTGTAAGACGTTTGCATTTCAGCCTTGCATGGAGCTGTTCAACTTGTTTAGCTCTGCAAAAATATCAGTGAGATATGCCAGCTCAGTAAGCCACTCAGTGTCACAAAAGTTATCAGCCAGTTCGTTGTGTTTGTCTCTCTTAAAAAGTCATGGATTTCACTGCGCAGTTCAAACACGTGCTCCAGCACGGAGCCGCGCGACAGCCAGCGCACCTCCTTCTCTTGGGGGGCTGGTTCTTCAGGGGGGGCGTCTGGTTCTTCAGTCTCCTCTGTGACTGTCATTCCAGCGGAGGCTGCAGTCTCAGCCTGCTCTGCAGGTTTTTTCCTGACAACGAATCCATGATTTCCACGAATCCATGATTTCCATTTACAATTTCACGGACCACCTGCAATACCTCCACGGACCACCAGAGGGCAGCGGACCACTGGTTGACAATCCCTGCCTTAGAGCTAAAAGAAATGGAACACTGAATTCATCATGAGGCCAGGTCATAATACAATGATAATGCTGCTCCATGAAATATCAACTAAATATGAAATCATGTGTTTACAGCTTGTTTCATCAGGTTTAAGCAGCATTCTACAGGATTTAATGTAATTGAGCATATTCACACTGTTGTATAGTTAAAATAGATGTAGCTAACGTTTACATTGCGGCCAAGTGACAATATATTAATTATACAACAATATTTATTTAAAGCTTTTTATTTTCCTCTTCCCTGTGTTTTATTTGAAATTGGCTGACTGTTTTCTAAATCAAACAATAAAATATATCAGATTCCAGGTGAACTCTCAGAGAAACCAAATCCTGCAAGATTGGATGGTGAGTCCAGGTGGGCGGGGCTTGGGGCGTAGTTGAGGGTGGTGACTGCTTTGTTGTGACATCACAAAGTTATGGGAGTCCTGACGGCTTGTTTTAAGGCTCAGTTTCTGAATACGGGCTGTGTGCATTTCTCTGTGGACTGAGCACTATTAATATAGAACCTAGACCTGCTTTATAATCAAACAACACATGGACATCTACCTTTATAGCCTACTATATAGATCTTATTAATATTAATATTTTCTAACATTAGCTAAAGAGAAAATGAAAAAGAAAATGAAAAGCCATGAAGGCTTATTGTCCTCATAAGTATTAGTTATCAATTATTCGGTTCAGTGATGATGTGTCCTCACAGCTCATCTATATTGTGCTCACTCACCTTTAACTGAGGAAGACCACTTACTAGAGTAAAAGAACTGTGAACAGTCTCTGTACATTTGTACTGTCATTTCTTTTACCTGAATTTCATAGCAGGACTGACTATTTTCCATTTCAGCACTTTGAAGACAGAACTTCAGACACTGAGGAGTTAAAGAAAGTCATCAGTCATGATATTGCCTGAAGACACAACTTTATTAATAAATCAGCAAGCAGAGCATTTAAAATACAATGCAGACACCCAGCAAACAGAGGTGGGCATGTACAAAAACCCAAACAAACCATAAAAGTGGATGTGGGCAGCTGAAGCTTTGCCAACAGCAGCAAACAGAAGAGAAGAGAACAAATGAACAACCATAAAAGAGGCGACATGACGAGTGTGTGCTGATGTTGTCGTTTACATCCACACAATAAAGACATTCACAAGTGTCTGGTAGAGTGCACAGACTGGCCTGCTGGACTGAAAGCTACTATGAGGAAGAGGAAAAGGAGGAGGAGGACTGTTTGAAAGCGATGCCTCGGGTCAATGGTCTGATTCCAGATACTGCTGCTGTCGTGACTCTACAATGAGTTAACGTTAATGCTGGTTATTCTCTGCCTTCTCCTCTGTGGCAGACAAACCCTGACATTTCTGAGAACAGAGAAGAAGAGGACGAAACCACTGTTCACCAGTCTGTGCTCACATAAGCATGGTACACAAAGATGGGGGGATGGGGGGTTACACCAGGATTACACCAGGCAAAGTGGGCCCAGCTAGTGGATTGAGTAGCTGTTGGATGATATCTTAAAAAATCCAGAGTGTAAATGCATCCAATACGGCATTAGAGTGGGACTGAACCTGACAGCTGAGCCACCTCTATATATGTGTGTGTGTGTGTGTGTGTGTGTGTGTGTGTGTGTGTGTGTGTGTGTGTGTGTGTGTGTGTGTGTGGGACAGATACATCAGTGAATGGTGGTGCCTCATGATAATAGCAGCTGAAGTGATACTGACATTAGCAGTTCTTCCTGACAGGAGGAAAATAGCTGCAGTGATTGAACACATAGTTCATACAGAGAGAAGCTGCTGCTGCTGTATGGTTTATCTGATCCCTGATCAGTGCAGCACTGAATGACAGTTAGAGCTCATGCATGTGTTCATGTTAGTTTATGAACTGTCTCACTTCTAAGTAAGTAAGTAAATCCAGTTTGTCTGGAGCAAACAATGAGCTTTTCTTCAAATGTTAATGCTCTCATACTTTTTAAGTATGTGCACAAGCTGCAAATTGTAACACTGTTTGTAGCTTAGAGTCGTGTTCTTGATTAATAAATCTTCAGCCTGGATTTTGAAGTCTGCTTTGGATCATGGTCCTGTTGTACAATCCAGCCCGATATCTGCCTCCAGAACTTTAGTGGAATCCATTCTTCCATCTATTTGTGCCTCACAACTCCAAAGACAAACATTTCCACCCTGAACAGTTGACAAACATGTTCTTCTGCTTTTCTTTCTAACCCTGTGGTGACTGTGGTCAAAGAGCTCAGTTTATTCAGCTTATGCAGATGTTGCTGTGCAGGATTTACACTTTTGCGATGAGGTCTCAGGTGAGGATTTCTGTGTGTTGGTGTATCAATGCTGCACCACTCATCTGCAGCTCCTCTGTAGTCACAGGGAGGTTTCTTTTAAAGTTTCTTGGTCTTCCAGATCTGGTCTCGACTTCCACAGTTCCCCTTCACTGCTGTTTCTGAATCTCATTTCAGACAGATTCATGTTCAGATCCTCAGTGAGCAGCTTAGAGGAGCTCATGGTTGAGCTTTACCACAAGGTTTGAAGAGTCAGAGGATTTATCATCAGCTGATCATCCTGATAACAGCTCTTCACCTGCTTTATTCCTAATAAGTCCACTAAGGCATGATGAGTTCTTGCAGTAGGGCCCAAACTGTTGCACATGTCTTAATCAGTAGCAGTGGATTACCATTTGAGGAAAGGCTCATTTTAATGTCTGACTGTTTAATTCTTTTCACTAAATAAAAATATCTATTAAATATGGAATCTACCCAGAAGTGAACCACTGACATACAATACTAATTCAGGTGAGTCTTTGCAGTTTTCAGACTACTTTAGCTTATATTGTGCTCACATTCCTAAATGAAGTGTTGTTTTAATAATAACTGACACACAGAAAACATGGGCCAGGGGGGTCGAGAAGGTACCAACAGCAGATGTTTACCTCGGGGGTTTCCAACAGCTTCATTTACCCATGCTGTGAACTTTTGAATCCATTTACAAATTAAAACAAAATCCATCAAACCTCCTGAGAAAAATTTGTGATGAGATACTGAAGTAGGACTCTACATACAGGGTTTATCAGAGAAAAACTGAGTCTTCCCATCAGTCACATGAGTGACCTTGAAAAATATCTTCAGCTATAAGGCTCTAAAAATGTTCTAACAATGCATTTCCAGGAAGTATTGAACTAATAAAGCATCTTAATCAAATATGTGCAGTGTCATATGTTTAGTGTACACATGTGACACTACACATCCGTTTGTAAACTGTCATATTACCGGCACTGTTTACTTTCTGGTTGCACCAAGAGAAGAGGATGGACAGGAAAAAGAGATGTGGTACACATTGTCTTTAAGGTGTCTAGTATTGATGTATGCAGAAGTCAGAGAAGGAGTAAATGTGGATGGTAGCAGTAGTGACCAGTGGGATAACACACACACACACACACACACACACACACACACACGCACAAACACACACACACACATAGTTCTTGTTGTTATCCCTCAAAGTGAGAGATGCTTTCCTCAGTCATTGTGATGGTGATGGGTCAGATATGGAGCATGAGGGGGGGACGAGCTGCCAGCCAGGCTGTCAAATGTTGATGCTGCAAACATGACAGGAACAGCTCAAAATGTATGTATACATATGTATGTGTATGTGAAACAGTCTCTATAAATAATAGTCATCAGAATGATGTGTACTGCCTGTGACAAAGTTTAAATGTGTTAATAACTGGGCTGGGATATGTAAGAATATAATGACTGCATAGGAAAAAAATGTTAATTCAGTCTACAGCATATCACACCGGTCACAACTATGACCAGAAAACAAAGGTTCACATATACAGATTTTAAAAATAATGATTGATTTGTTGTTTCTGTATGTTCCTGCCTTGAGTTTGAAGCTTTGTACCTGCACAAGCTTTTGTTTGCTTTAAACTCACATATATGTGAGTATTTATATATTTGAATATCTTTGAGTACATCTCATATCTCTTATAGTTATTATACTTTTCAGGTGCCAACAAATGAAATTAAAAAACAAATAAATAATTTCAAGGCCCTTTGTTTTCATCTACAAAGACCTCACAAGTCGACAGTAAAGACGAGGGTCTGAACTCTGCCTTTATACCTGGGAGACATTAACAGTACACCTGTATCAGCTGCTAACTTTAACCACCAGGCAACAGCATGGTCTTTTAAACGCTGATCTTGTAACCACCACGCTTTTAAGATACCAGTTTACATCTGCAGAGCAGTGTTGAGACGTGGACATGTAGAATTCAATGCGATTATTTATATAGTGATGGTCTTCAGTTCCAGTGAAGACAGCTGCAGTCTCTGTGTGCTGCTATCAGCCCGCTCATCTCAGTGTCTGTGTGATCCAGTGTGTTTTGTTACTGTACCACTTGGGGGCACCAGACCTTTTCATATTCTACACATAGTGACTGATAAAGTTTCTGATAAGGTGTTGAGTTCAATTTCTGAGAAACTCTGGGGATTTTTTTCTCAAACACACACACACACACACAAACACACAGCACATGAAATTAATACAGTTTGTACAGTGATGATAAGTGATGGTGGATGTATAATGCAGCTATGACACTGAGCTGCTGGGGTGTGAGGAGTCTCTTCTCTACAGGTTTCGCCTCACCTCTTACAATCACCTTCCATGTGTCGACCTGACCGGGAGCCTCTGTTGCAACAGACTGATGGACTCAGGATCAGGGTTAGACTGATATATAAATTTAAAGGCAGAGTTGGTGTTGTCTGTAAACCCTATAAACAGATCACATGACTTTGTATTGTGAAAGTGTTTGCTCGTTGTGATTAACCACTCACCCTGCTCTACTTAGCCTTTTAGCTTCTTTTAGTTCATTGTACATGTGGCATTGTGGGTGGGATTTGGGTTCCACCCATCCTTACTGACAAGGATAACATATATTTTCTTAACTTTTATATTTAACTCTTAATATTTACATTTAAATGTAAACATATCCCTTCCTAAAAGAAGTATTTATTAGGCTGCTATCATGTGTTACGTCTGGACTAATCATAGCAGGCCATTTTACCTGTCAGTCTTGCTCACCCAGCAGTTAATCTCTCTCTCTCTCTCTCTCTCTCTCTCTCCCTGCAATAAACTTAAATAATCAGCCAGATCTTCCAGACAAAATGTTATTTCCTTAAACAGAATTAAAATGTCATGTTTCTAAATAAATGGACGTATTTGTCAACAGCAAAAAAACTATATATACATAACTATAACAGTGATTAATTTCCACAACAGTAGAGCAGTATACCTGCGTGTGTTGTAATGAACACAAACTGTTGTGTGTAAATAATAATTCGTCTCAGTAGAGAAATTTATTTGGAAAAAGATTTTAAAAGTCTCATAATCAACCAGACGCGTTAGTCACCTTTCACAGCAGAATCAGTCATTATATTTTACCAAGACCAGTAAAGGAACTGTCAAAGGAATGAAGATAGTAATTTCTGCAATTAAAAGGCCCTGTTAAAATTACTATCCCTATCCCTGGGCCTATCCCAAATTAAAATCCTGGTGCTATACCTGGTTCACTGTCTTGGTTCAACCTTGTTTGCAGCAGCAGCAAGCAGGTGGCTGCTTTCAGTGAAGAACTTCTGACTGACCACCTGTGCCACCAAACAACAGAGAGACACAATTAGTAACTAGTTGCTGATCACAATGGAGAAACTAGAAGCTAAAGTGGCAGATATTATTCCCAAGATCAATATGTACGTTAGGGAGTCCAAGAAAAGTTGAATCGGGGGCAACTGTACTTGGATGTAGATACCTGAATACATTTCACCTCAAGAGGTCTCTTCAGTTCCGATTGAAGAGGCCTCTTGGATGAAAGCTGTGGATGGATTATAAAGCTTCAAATAAAAAAGATTTTTTGGGAGATGAGTATTGTATCTGTCCCTCACACTTTATTCTTGTCACTGGAGGATGAACTTGAACACAGTGTTCTTCTGCTCAGGGATGTGATGAAGATTTTCATCACTCCTCAGACATATATATTACCATGTAGCCCATGGGCTAAGCAACGTATCCCATATGCACCTCTCCCTGGCTACTTCCTTCAGCTCTTCCTGAGTGATCTCTAAACTTCCCAAGGACAAAAAGGATATGTAAAAGCTCTAGGATGTCCTGGGTCTCCCCAGAGTCTCCTCACAGACTCAAAGAGAGTCATCCAGCAGGCATCACAGTCAGACGTCTGAGCCACCTCAGCTGGGTCCTGTCAGTGCAAAGGTACAATGATCTAAGGGCCAGCCTCAGAGGATCGCCACCTTTTGTTGGAGGGATAGCTTCTGATAGGATGACCCACAGCACAGTATTCTGGTGAGGGACCAGAACAAGAAACCTTAAGACATCAGGATTGATTCAAATAAAGTGTTAAATCATCACACAGCTACTGAAACCTTCTCACCAACACCCGTCTGCTGCTGGAACTAAGTTGTTTTTTTCTAACTTCACAGAGTAATAGATTCATTAAAATAAGAATCTGGGCAGGATTTGAACGTCTCTCTTTTCATTCATTCATTTTTCATCAGAGTACAACCTCATGAACACTTCAGGAAAGAGTGTGAGCTGATATCTCAACATCAGACTTCCTGGCACTTCCTGGTTCATCTCTAACGTACTGTAACACACATGCCACAACATGAAAAAATCCAGTAACACTAACATGTGATTTTCAGTGTACTTCAGTCTCAAATATCTGCAGGTATCTTGACTCCGTTTTGAATGTGGCCATGCAACAGGATTTTTATGAATGTGGACCAGAACGTCAGCTCATTGGCCTTCAGAACTTTACATCAGTCGAACCCTGGTCAGTATCTACAGAGCACACCGTGGAGGTCTGGGTGAGGGACATTTGGTTTTACTATTGACTGAGAAATTTCAAGGAGCTCCTAATGATTCTGGATTCATCTTGATCACAAGAGTGAGATATATTATGACTCATTGACAGATTGCATGCTGGGAGAAGTCCTTTGGTGTAATCCCAAACTTCAGACTGACTGATTGAGTGGAGATGTGGAGCGTGGGTTTTGGCAGGAGTCGTGCACCTGTCAACAGCACTGAAGTGGGAGGAGGGAGGCGTAACAGGGGAGGGCGGGGTGAGGCACTCCTCACAGGCAGAAGTCAAAGGTCAGGTCGGACTTGCCCATCTTCTGTCTGTACACTGCATCAAACTTGTCGTTCATAGACACTGTGAAGACGTCCTTCCATAGACCTACACGACCTGCAGGGAGGACAAAAATACCTTTAATCATCTTTAGAAACAACCTTGATTCCTGTGTTTAAAGAGAACGTATCCTGATTTATCAGAGGCATGACAGAGAGCAACCGTCAGATCAGATATTTCTAAATGTTCACATTCAGTTGACAGTTTTTTCACAGTCGAGCTGAGCTATGAGAAGCCTCAGTCATTCAAGCTATGCTTGAACTGTGCAAGTACTTTTCCACAGCATGTCACGCAGGTGAAGGTGTGCATGATGTGACGAGGATGTGAAAGTTCCTACCAACCACCACTGAACCTTTTATCTGCACTTCATCAAACAGCAGGGCAGATTTTAGGCCTCAGTGAGCTCAGTAGGGCAATTACTTTCAGACACATGGCTATGACACTACACTGAGAGAATGATGAGAATGAAAAGTAAGGCTGTCATTTGACAGTGCAAACAGGAATATCAAGCTAAACTCTATGCCACAGAGAATAATACTGACAGAGCGATTTCATTTTTTAGATTCATTTAAATTCATCATGTGTCATCAAGATCTCCACACATTAGTTTACTGATGCTGACCACAGCAGTACTATTCACTGTGGTGTTACTGATAGATCTGTCATATAAAATCCAACGTATGTTTTTGAGTCTATCTTCAGTGAAAACTTGTACTTATGTAGTCTCAGAGTTGTGATGGCGACGCTCTTAAACCCACATGAATCCTAATTATTCATCTGACAGAATCTGCTGGTATGATTTTTTCTTCTCTGCAATGAAATCATCAGATCTCATCTGACCTGATTGAGCCTGACAAGGCAGCAACTCACCTGACTCAGGTTAGACTGACTGCCAGCTGATGTGTGCTACAGCACACTAGACACCAGACTGCCATGCACTAAACAAAAAAAACAAGCTGGGAAAAAATAGAAAAACACATGACAGAAACCATAAGTAAACATCAAAATCAAAACATAAATGACAACATAAACCAAACTGAAAAGTGATAACACATCAGGGGATGAATGTCTGATGATCTGAAAATACACTGGACCTGCAGCTTCAAATGAAACCTGTGAGAGAGGTATATACACCACCAAATGTCAAGATCTTTGATGGATGACCCACTATTGTCTAGAGGTCATCAAGGTTATGCTAATGAGGGGGGTGGCTGTGGGAATGTAATGTTAATGTAGTAGACTTTCCTGGGGGGGTATGTTAAAGATGTGTACTGATGTATGAGGGGAGTATGTATAATACCTTTATGAAACTTTAATTGGTTGAAAATATCTTTATGAGGGGCGTCGTGTAGCGTAGTGGTCTAAGCAGGCGCCCCATGTGTACAGGCTACAGTCCTCGCTGCAGTTGGCCCCGGTTCGAATCCCGCTGCATGTCATTCCCCCTCTCTGCCTCCCTGTTTCCTGTCTCTCTCCACTATACTATCAAATAAAGGCATAAAAAGCCTGAAAAAATATACTTTAAAAAAGAAAATATCTTTATGAAACTTTAAATGGTTGAATGGGTTTAAAGGAATAGGTCATCACGCAACCATATTCACAAGCAACAACTCTTGATGACTATGCGTGAGAAACGTAAGTTCTTAAAGCATATTACCTTATGAGTTCTCCCCCTCCCTCTCCGTCTCTCTGTCACTCACACACACACACACAGACACGGCTTTGAGTCCTCCCCCTCCCTCTACAACACACACACACACGCATCCATATTCACGAGCAACAAGTCTTGATGACTGCGTGAGAAATGTACATTCATAAAGCATATTAACTTTGTGAAGCAGCGGTTGTAAAGGAATAGGTCATCACGCATCCGTATTCACAAGCAACAAGTCTTGATGACTAGGCGTGAGAAACGTACGTTCTTAAAGCATATTACCGCTGTGAGACAGCGGTTTCTAAGGAACAGGTCATCACGCATAAGTATTCACAAGCAACAAACCATGAAACGTTTTTCGTAAAGCATAAAACCTTTTATTGTAAAAAAATAAAGTTTAACAATTATAGTATAAAATGCATGATCTCCTGCGTGCATCAGACGCAGGATTCACTGAAACCAGACGACGCTGACGAGATGAGCCACGGTATGAAAAAACTTTATTTTTACAAGCCCCATTATCGTTTGAAGAAATAAAAAACGTTTAAATGTAGCATTTATTTATTTTAGAAAACAAAGTTTCTGCAGAGGTTCACCATCTTCCTCTACAAAACAGAGACAACACATATCTCAGTAACTAATATATATTCCTTCTCCCAGAATCACTATTTATTTCATTTTTAAAAGGTCTGCGCTCTACAACTATGATATTTTTTTTGTCTTTTTTTTTTGTCTAGCACAAAATTGAGGTGAACCCGGCCAAGAGGCAGGTGTCTAAACTCAGCTTCTGGGGTAAGTTTGCGCAGAAAACTAATTTGGCGCAAACCAGCCTCGTCAGCGATTCTGAACAGTTTTTCCGCTTTCTGTTTTCGGGACAGTATAAAGTCGACTACTTTACCTTTCTCAACAACAAAACTGCCATTACTCAGTGGAACTACAACGAGCGTTGCGTCATGCCCCCCAGCAGAGCCAATAACGTATTCATCGCCGCGTTCACCACCGCCTACGCCCGCCTCAAGCTGTATGGTTATCTGGAACGGTTGGGAGAGAATGTTCTCTATACGGACACCTACAGCTTGATCTACGTGGTGAAAGACGGAGAGTCCCCCTTGGAATTGGGTAATTATCTGGGGGATTTGACGGACGAGCTGGGGGGGTGATAGCATTCAAGAATTTGCGGCAGCCAGTCCCAAGAGTTACCAACCAGAAATGGTAAGAAAGTAGTGCTGCGCGTCAAGGGTATCACGCAGACCCGGGAAAGCTGCGAGCTGCTCACCTTTGACGATATCAGGGAGCTGGTGGATGAACCAATTCATGTTTGGTTGTGGGACCCAGGGGTTATGGGAAAACTTATTTTGTTAAAAGTGTACTAGAAAACCTCAATTATGTCATGGAGACTGTACTGGAAAACATTGTGTGGATTTATACTTCTTTTCAACCTATGTAAGCTGAATTGCAAAAGATAAATAAAAATATAAAATTTGTCGAAGGGCTACCTGATTCTTTGGAAGCCTCCGACCACCCTGAAGTCTGAACAGCAATTATCTGGTGATGTTTAAAAACCCTCCGAACAAGTTACAGGTAAATATTTTGGCTCATCAAATCTTCCCCTCACAAAAAGCCTTTTTCCTGGAAAGCTTTGAAGACGCCACCAGAGATCCCCACGGTTATTTAATCGTCGACCTCACACCCTCCTGCCCAGAACTGTACAGACTGAGGATGGGCATACTTCCTCACCAGTGGCCGACCGTCTACATTCCCAAAACGAAGCCTGCATTAAAAAAACAAACAAAAAAAACAAAAACATGTCGGCCCATATAAAAAGGAACACTCCCTTACAACAAGCTCTGTACCAGGCCACACCTCAGAAACGACGAGACATTCTCACCCACTGCTCCCCTGATTTTCTCAAAGATCTGTGCGAGATGGCCTTATATCTCCTCTATCTCCTTCTCAATACAAAAAAGTAAAGAGGCAGAAGAAAATTCAGACTGCTGGCAGATAAAAAAAAACGCTTTAAAAGGCAAACAGCTGGTTCTAAAGAAACAGTCAGGCGGCTTTCATCATCAGTAACCTTCTAGGAGGGATCGTTAGTAGATGATAAAATGTCTCTGAGGACGACCCAAAAAATTTTTCTTGTCTCACCGCAGCAGTTGAGCCGTCTGACTCGACCGGAACGACGAGCCTCGAGTTACTTTGACTCTGCATCGTGACCGGCCGAGCGACGACGCGACATCCGCTCAGACTGAGCCTGAGCAGCAAGGTCCGGGGCGTTTCCGAACCTGACCGGGAGGACTTGGATGAAACGGGCTCCGATGTCGTCAAAAGCCTCCCCCAGCACAATTGCAAAAACGTTGAGTACATCATGAAGAAATTATCCAAGAGCGACAGTGGCTGGACTTCGACGGGGGAGTTGGTTTACAAGGGGGAGGTTGTGAAAGAGTCTCATATGATCAATTTATTTAAAAACCTTTCGCTCTTATTAAAAAAAAACAAAAAAAAAACCCCACCCCCTACAGGATGGATGAGTTTCTTGAGTACTCTGAGGGAACTCAACATCCCCTCATCCTCCATGGGTAACCCGCAAGCTCGCGAACAATACCGCCGAATAAGAACTAGCGAAGCTCAGGTCAGTTTTGAAGAAGTAAAAGAAGAAGAATCTCCAGCTGCTCGGGGTATGGAGCAGGGATGTAATAAAAAGAAAAAAACCCTCCTATCCCCACTCTCGATTACACCTCAGGTAAAAGAAGAAGAAGAAGATCTCAAACTAAAGACTAAACGGCATAAAATAAAAATGTCACCGCAGTGGATTGACTTTTCCTAATAAACATTAATAAGAGACGAGTCATATTTCTAAGTCTTTATTGATTCCTTTTTTGAGTCTATGATACTTTTTTTTTATTGAATAGAAATAAGAAAAAAACATTCTTTTACAAGTACGTAGGAATAAAAAAAAAAAAACACGAGGGTGTCACAAGTTGTAGTAATCTTTAAACATTTGTAAAGACCAAGTAGTGTGGTTAAAAGATTCTGAGTTACGTTTTCTGATACAGCGTTGATATTTTTTCACAAAGTTGGAGACCTTGAGGTCACTTTTTATCGCATCGTCATGATACAGAGACAATACTTAAAAAATACAATCCGCAGGCCCTATGGCAGAGATAATAAATGCAGTGCTGACCGCAGGCGGTGGACAGGGGTTGTTGAAACTGATCGTGGTACAATATCTTTTTAGAGTGGTTTTCCAAAAACTGTAAGATGCTCGAGGGATAATGATCAAAGTCTGGAGAAAATCTGTAAGAGTCGAAAAAAGTGGCTACGCCATCCTCTTCCAGAGTCAGAGATAACCAATGCTCTTCTGGCATATGTGGGTGTTGATGATAAAGTAGGCCGGGGCTCTGAACAAAGGACTCAGCAACAGCAGCTGGTCAGAAGCCCACACGGCGTAAAATACATTTCCTAGCAAACGATCCAAGATATTTTCCAGGTGATGATTATCCATTTTAATTATTCCACCTTAATAACAATCCACCAACACCTGTCTTTTAGAGTTAATCTCCAGAATAGAGTCGTGACAAGCATAGACAATCAGAGTGGTGGTATGCGATAGCGATACTCTGAATCTCATCTCCAGTATTAAATTCCCGTTGTGAACGGAGGACAGAGCGTCGTTGTCTTCCCCCGGGTTGAGATTAAACACAAACAAAGAGTACCCTGCGTTAAATTCTCTTCGCAGTTGATGCTCAGAGGTAAATCTTTCAGATCTCTCCCCGTAGCGATAAACGTATTGTAAAACTCTCTGACCGAAATCCCGTTATTAAACTGGGGCTGGAAAGCTTTAGCCGGAACCTGTTTGCTGTCCTGACAGAGGGCCAGATATTCAATATCGTTGTGGAGAAAATTGAAGGGTGACAGGTCTCTTCTCCCCGTGAAGGCTTTGTTGTTTACCATACCCAAAACCACGTATTTGGGTATAGCTCCCAGAAAGAGATTCTCCTGGTTACATATCCTAGAATTCTGCGGGATGGAGTAGGTTTTCACATTGACGAGTGACGGGGTAGAGCGCGTTGCCCCTCAATAAAGCTGTCGCGTGACCTAAGCGTATGGCGGGTGAAACGGTGACTGTTTTGACAAACAGAGAGGCCGACAACATATTCTAAAAAAAGGAAAGTGGAGTCGCGGGCTCCCATGAGGCAAAAGGCGTCGCTGGCGCGGGTCAGTTTACTTCTCATATCTACCAAATTCAAAAGGAGCCTCTCACAGAAAAATACGTCCCCGTGGAGAGGACCCAACAGGTGTACTTCTCTGGAATTGGCGGTAAAGGCGGTTCTCTTATTTAACCCTCTGTTAGGACCGTTATTGGTTACGATGGAGTCTATGGCTCCCTTCGTATCTTTAAAAAATAGACCCACGGTGAATTGACTCCCCAACGCGTCGCCGGAAAAGTTGAGCAGAGTTTCGATCATGGCTCTGTAGGGGTGCGTGGCGCTAGACTGAAAAATCAATTGATCTCCCAGAGTAACGTCGCATTGGCTGAAGATTGTGTTCAGAGGGTAATTGATGAGGCCCACCGCCGCATCGTTTGGCAGGTCGGTACTGTTGGCAACGATAATTTTTATGCGAAAGTGCAACAAGGTATCGTTCAGGTCCAGATACTTTTCACCGTCTCCGTCTGTGATGGCGGACAGAGGTCAAATATCTGTGTAAACCTTATTTTCGATAGACAACTGCGTCATGGGGGCTGAAAATAAATCCAGTTCCGGTGAGGTTCAGGTGAGGTTTAGCATCGAGGCGAACCTATGCCTCGACCGTACATGACCGGTGCGCCGTAAAAACCGGGTAGAGTGCCCCCTACTTGACTTTCATAATAACTCACAAAGCGATGAGGATCCTCTCTCAGATGTATTTGAGCCATGTTTTATTTTTTTCACAGAGGATGCTGAGAGGTAGCAGGTCTAAAATGTTATTTAATGATGGTTTTACCGAAATTGAAATTGACAGGTGCGTTCTGATCCGATTTAATCTCTACGTGAATGTTTTCAATGTGATTCTTTGCCACAGGCAGATAGTAGGCGGGGTTAAAATAATGAGTGATGACGTCGCCGTAAGTTCCTTGTGCGTCCACGATTCTCAAGAGAGGAGTGTAAGCGTCACCTACCAACTGATGCCGTACCACATAAAACCCCGCTTCTATATCCACCGGATAGGGTGACATCCATCTGAAAGAGGTAACCAACTCTGTGCACGTGTGTTTCCCCGGTGGAGTTTGAAGATTCTCCCCTCGCTGGACGAGTTGAGAATTTTGTGTTTAACTAAACACGACTTACGGATCCAAAAGACATTTCTGCTGACGCAGATAAACGATCTCTCCTGCCTGCAGAAGGACGAAGGAACTTCTTCACAGAGACAACCCGACGCCCGCTACCCTCCAATTACGTCGACACTGCTGGATTTCTTCGCTGCCCAACAAGGAACCAGTCGCCACAACCCTCACAAACGAGGACAGCACCATCGGAATCACACCGGAGAACCTGTGTTGGATTTTACAGACGAACCTTCACACATCTAATTGCTTGGAAGCGATCCAAGTAAGAGGTTTACGCCTCGGCAGAGATTATATTAATTGTGTGTTAACTTAGCTGCTGATGCTGGTTTTTAATTTGCTGTGTTTTGAATTGTGTTTTCTTTGGTTATAACACGGACCGCCAAGTCCGTTGTATGACACAGTTAAGAGTAGTGAAGTTACTGCGTGCTGCTTGCTGTTACTCACCACTCCAGATAAACTGTGTGTCCCTTTGCGGGATCGCTGCATGCAGGACGTTTCTGAATGGTTGGTAACCAATTTTGTGTATTTTGACTTTACATTTTCAGTTTGTTGATGTGTGCTGGCACACAGTTAACATGTAGCTAGGTAGCTAATGCTAACTGTTACTGTCTCATCATTACTGGGAGCTGTTTTGGTAAATAAGCACTATTGTGAATTGTGTAATGTAGTTATCTGTCATGCCTCCTTAGATATATTTTTACAGTCTATGAAAATGTTTGTTGTATGTGGACTGCTACAGGTGTTCAATGTCAAGACTAGTCAGATATTTAAATAGATGCTGACAAAATAAATCATTTTGATTTTATTAATTTTTCTCCATGTTTTGAGCAGATGCTCATCATAAAATCTTCCTTTATGTAGTAAATTTATTTTGTGCATTATAATAAAAGCTATAAATCAGCATAAACATGTCTGTCAGCAAACATTAATCTTTAGCCAAAGACTAAACTGTGCAGTTTTCTACACTACACTGTTGTCAAGCTCCACAGTATATAAGTGACATGTTATAAATTACCTATGTTATATGCGCTTGATATGTAGCCAAGTTTACTTCTTACCCACCTTAGCTCCACTGTCTGTCAGTTTTTGAATTTCATAAGCTTTATATTTTGGTGAATGTTACCATTTTTCTCTATATTTTGGATAGGTGCTCCTGTGGAAACTGTGCAACCATGCCCACAGAATCTGAGAATAGCTGTTGCTAGGAGATACCACAGGTGGCATTCCCACTAGACAAACTAATCAGTAATTTGTTTCGATTACATTTATAATAAACCATAGCATTTACCATTTGTAATTCACTTTTATTTAAGATAAACACAAAGCTTGTGCTACAGAAAATGGACCAGACTCAGTGAATAGCTCCCTAAGCTTAACATGTCCTATGATAACTATTAATTTAGCTGTGCAGACTAATGAGCAGTGATAACTAACATGTCTTTGGGGTCATCAGGTGGGAACCTCCTTTCACCAGTGTTTTTGTAATTCACTATAGGTTACCAAATGGCTATGGGAGATTGAGGAAGATTTACCATGTATGGTAGGCCGTCCTGGGTTGGAGCCACTCTGCCTCAATGTGTACTCCCTCCAGAATGCCTTCAACATATACCGCGCTGACTACGGTACTTTACGGTTGAGAGGAATACACCAGTACGTTTTGCTTCTTTGTAAAAACATAGTTTCAATCTAAATAAAAGATGTTAGGCAGTCTTGTTTTACTTCAGTGCACATAATTTTACAATGGTAATAACACACCACAAATGGAGTAACACACCCTCAAATAGATTAGTTTAGCTGCTCTTTGATTTGTAAAGTTTTCTATCAGCAGATAGTGTGCATATAATATATGAATTCAGAAGAGTCATTTCTTTAGTAATGATCAAGCATTTATTTACATCAAATGAGGAACTTATAATCAGTGATAATAAAAAAAACTGTAGGATTCACTGGATCCATAAAAAAAATTGTGAGACACAACATAGATATTTTTGCAAGACTAAATGCCCTGTCCAGTTGTTTTAGTCGGTACAGGTATCTAGCCTATAGGAGCTTTATGGGCTGGTGCTGGGGCTTCCTTGGTGGCAGAATCTGTGTCGTCTTTCCAGCCTGCCTGGTCCTACGCATCAGTGCCAAGTTTCCTGACGCCACAGGCCTCAGTACGTGGGTTTTAGACTGGCCCATGATAGAACCGGGACACATAGCTGGATATGACCTCCTCCTTCTCAGGCCGCTCAAACTGTGCAGTGAGGTCCTCTGGGATGGGGATGGCCAAAGCAGCTTCTGTGTATGGTCCTGGGTCAACAAAGACTTTTTCAAATATGAGGTCCACCACATTCCCTGTTTGATAAAACACAAAAGATTTTTTGTTGTTTTTTTTTAAAAAACAATGATTGAAAGTCTGTTTCTAACTACCTCCTGACATTTTCTTTTCTGTATTTTGTTGTTGGTGGAACTGTCATAACATTATACATGCAATTCTAAATATAATGCGTACAAAACATTTTTTGGTTGAAAAATAAAATAATATAACACTCATAGAATGTCGGCTCAGTCTTAACTGGTGTAGGTCTGCATTCTCCCTTCATGGCCTTTGGAAATTGGACCTTGAACAGTGGTTCACCTTCTTTTGTTTGGGCTTGTGGTCGGTCAGCATTTTCATTGTAGTACATGGCAGCCAGGTAGAGTCTGGAGGTACACTAAAGAGAAAATCAAAGATGTTAATGTTGACAGAAACCTTAGCCTACACACTCTCACAAGTTCTAAGTAACCACAGCTTAATTTACCTGCACAGCATTCCAAGACTGATACATAACTGTTAGGTTTATCAAAAGTAGATGCACTTCAGATGGCTACAGACCTGTACTTCTGATGTGAGGCTGAAGAGTCTTCAAGGATAACTGTGTGCCTACAGTACGTGTCTCCAGTGGGTCAGCCTGGTATGCAACATCCCTTGTTGCAGGAAGCTGTATAGATGCACTTGATGTGCTGGCCTGAACAGAGGAAACAGAGGTTACACCAACATCTCCTCAAATGTGTAGTTATGGCAACAGCTGCAAGCAGTGCAAAAATGATAACAACAAATGCACTCAATTATGTGTAAATTGGGTTGTCAATAGCTTGTAAATGCTGCAAATAGCTCACTATATCTGCAAAACACAAGAAATGTGTATTACAGACTATCCCCTTTCACATATTCCCTGTAACTGGTGCGCTTATATAGATATTCCCCACAGGCACTGTATCTGTAAACATGACATAAACGTTAAAACGGACACCATAAGGCATGACTCTCAATACTACCTTTCACAGCACTAACAAACAAGCCCAGAGACCTATGCTAATAGCTGCAAAGCCTGTTTAGTCTGAATTTTACTGGCTTGACTTTGCAGACAGCTAAAACGCCTTTCAAGTGTGATAAAGTTAGCAGGTTCGCTCTAATCAACGTCACACAGACCCGGCTGTGTGGACGACGCAAAACGTTAGCCACGTTAGCTGCCATGCTAACAACACACGCAACAGTGTGTACATACAGTAAAGCAACATAAAATGGTAAACTTACAGCTCCCAAGTTTGAAGTTGGGTTTCGGACAGTCGGTGCTGATCCATGCTTTATCTTCAGAATGTAGCGAATCCTGCATTGTACTGGCCCTCGTTGAGAAAGCAGTCTGACGTGAAATGGTTAGCCCGCTACAACTCCTAAAGTGTCCATCAGAAAAATAGAATAAAACAAATCCACTGGGTCTTCAGATCCTCAGACGTAGGGGATAAAAAGACTGCTGTATTGGTTTGTACAGTCAACAACCGAGCAACTAGCGTGAATCGCTCGTACCTTCGACACAGTTTTACCGGAGCCGTGATGCGAGGGAATAAACGATAGCGGCTGCGGACTCAGAAGGCGGAACACACACCTAGCTTTGGGAGTGTCACCCACCTGGGGAGAGGTGACGACATCAAGGGAAAATCTCCAATTGGCCTGTGTGAGCACACATTTTCTGAAAGGTGGCGCAAACAAAAGAGAGGATGGACTTTTCTCATGTTTTGGGGGTTTGTAGACAGGCCGGGGACACATATTACTGGTAGAAAACCATGGAAAAGTGCATTTTGCATAATATTTCCCCTTTAAGGTTATGAGACTGTAAACTGGTTTGGTTATTGTTCCCGGTTTCCGGGTGGTGCCTCGCATTATTAATTAATATTAATTACCATAATAATACTGGTTAATAATTCAAAGTTGTAAATCAATGATTTTTCAGTGATATTCAGAATTTCTAGTTAATAACCAAACGTGCTCCTACCGGACCCAACATCTGGTGCCCCGTGTGAGGCCTTCAATATATCAGTCTGATCACAATATATACACAATAATTCATAAATGTAAGTATTAATCAAAACATTGACTTCTCTAGGAACCTACCAAGAGTGTTTGTAGTTGGTTGTGTAGTGGATACAGCATACACTAGTGGCCGTGTGGCAGGGCGTGTTAACAATTGCATGTTAAGGTCATATTTAACTCACTAATTGCCCTTACTTGCGTAAGAGATAGAGCTATTGTAGAATTCTTGTCAGGACAGTAGATAGACAGCAGTTGTGAGTAAATACTGGTGTAAGTAACATGTTAACCCCTCACCTGTCTACGAACAATATAACCACATCTAATAACCTTAGAGTCACCACGTGAATTGCCAGAATGGATGGGAAAAATTCCAATGTGACTGGAGCTAAAGCTCCTGAGGGAACAGGCGACCAAGGACTGCAAGACGTAGTTGCCGCCCTTCTTCGCCTCTCTACAGCAGAGAAACAAAATCTGAATAGTTATAGCATCAATGCATGCGAGGAGAGGCTACAAGAATTGATGGATTATGCGAATAATCCATCTGGCAAGCCAGAGCATACAATCCCTGACCTGATTGGTCAGATGCTGTTTATGGTTCAGAACCATAAGGTTCAGCTGCTACTAGCAGAAAGTCAAGCGCGAGTGTCCCAACTTCAACGCAGCTATCATACTGTGCAGAGGGACAACACCTGTCTGCGTCAAAAGTCCCAGAGTGTCCAAGCCGAGCTAACCAGAGCCCAGGCGCAAACAATGCAACCAGTTACGGAGGATAGTGATGAACAGTACCAGGCTGAAAAGGCCACTACGGCTGCAGATTCAACTCCCCCGGGGAGCCTGAGCATGGCCCCTGTCAAAACAGATGTGAGTGGACCGGACGAGAACAGACGTGAATCCACTCAGCTGGAACAAAGAGCCCAGGCGGTGAGGCTTACAGACCAGGCTGAGACAGCCCCAGAATACGCAGTACTAGATGAGTACCAAGCAACTTCATCGGGCCGGTCACAGAACACTAGGATTCTGACGTGAAGGGATGGACAATACTCTAGTAAGAGCCATAGGGGCTATTATCAGGATGGAAGTCCACCTAGAGGCGCGCACCGTTCTGACCGAGAACGCAAAGACCAACACCACCTCTCAAGTCTTTCTCTGCCACCTCGATGTGCACACCGTTCTGACCGAGAACGCAAAAACCAACACCACCACCCGAGTCTCTCTCCACCACCTCAAGGTGCGCACTGTTCTGACCGAGAACGCAAAGATCACCGCCATGACCTGAGTTCTTCTCCACCACCTCGAGATGCACCCCGCACTGAAAAGAACTGGAGAGACCGCCGCCATGACTTGAGTTCTTCTCCACCTCGTTGAGGTGCGCACCGCTCTGACAGCAACCAGAGAGACTGCCGCCACGACTCGAGTTCTTCTCCACCACTCCTGCGAGAACAGCATTCGCCATACACCGACGAAGCTTCAGCCACCTTCGCTGTCCTACCATCACGCAAAAAAGGAACAAACCGCCGCGTGAATATTATAGGCGCCTTAGGGCTGCCTACTTCCAGGGTCGCAACGCCCCTGGCTTTGAGGAAGAGCAATCCTTCCGATCCCTCTTCCTCCACAACTTCCATGAAAGTATTCGGTACAACGTCACAATGCACAGCCGAACCAGCAGGTACAAGATGCAGGAAATCAGGAGATATGCGCAGCTGGCATGGGAAACACGCGGCCGCCCATCCAAGGGACAGGAGGCAGAAGCTAGAGTCCTGGAAATCTGTGCACCGCAGAGCAACACTTTGGCACTAGAAGGCGACGAGAGGCCTCATGCTAAGACGAATTTCAAGGCCAAACCCCAAGGACACCACCCCTTCTGCCCACAAAATGAAGTGCAGAACCGGGAGGGAGACGGTCAAATGCTAAACCAGCGCAGTTTCAAGCCACGGCGACAAGAGTCCTTCCAACACAAGGAAAGAAGCCAATTTGGACCAAGCCACGAAGGCCAGAACCAGACGAATAAATCTGTTGACTTTCCCAAGAAGGATTGTTTAAAACAGGAAATGGAGAGCATGGTGCGGAGGTGCTTGACAGAGATGACCAAGCAAATGGAGATGTCTGGCTGCCTGCCAGGACAGTCGGAAGTCCCAAAGGATCCTGAGACCCTCCTCACACCTGACTAGTCCGAGCCCCCTTTCCCACTGCCGCAAAGGTCTACTTTGTGGGCTGGTCAAGGGAACTAGGAAAAGCCTGGCCACCACCTTTTAAGCCTACCCCTTTCCTGACATTCCTGGGCGATCTAGTCCGCAAGGATAATGCCCGCCACATTTACACCTCAGTGGTTGTACGGGGTTGTATCAACTCCCTGGCATTGCTGGACTCTGGTTTGGAAATAAGCTTGATGTGCTCCCACACATTTGCAGAAGTGGCCCAAGCGCTGTTCTCGCTTGGCAAACCCCTACAAGTCGAGAACTGTAATGTAAGTATAACCAGTTATACACAAGACAGATCTCCCATCACCACCCAACGTGCTTGGCTAGACATCACCTTTCAAGAAAGGACTCTCATGCATCCCATCTACATCTGCACCCTCGATACAGAGCCACTGCTCATCGGACAAGATCTGCTGGATGAACTGGCCCCTCTCATTGACTGCCATCGTGGGACTTATATGGGCTCAGGCTAATCCCCCAAAACCACTTGGCGCTGATAGTGGTTCAGTCCAGGGTGAACGAGTAACTGCTATTCAACAATCAAGAGGTCCCCTACCGATGATCATGCCTTTCCCAGAGTCAAACTCCGGCGATGAAGCCGCTACATCTCCGACATCAGACGCACACGCCCAACTACCCGCTGATACCCTCTCTTCCTTTCAGGACCATGAGTCTTTCCTGTGCTCACTGGAAAACATGAACCCATCATTATACAGTCCTAGAGTGATCGGAAATGTACGCATCAACAATGTCCTGGTCTACAGTGCAGTAGTGGCGCTATGGTCAGAGAAGTCGGCCGTGAGCCAAGTCCTTTTCAACGAATTGTGTCAGCAGGGACTCTCTCCATTCTTCGCCCAGCAAAGCCACCGTATCTTTTCCACAGATGTCCCACAGATGCTTCTTAAAGCCATGGGGTTTGCACCATCTCCATCCAAGTGGGCAAAAAACGGGTTGAACACTTCATGAGCGTCGTTCCACAACTCCAAAACCCAGTCTTAGTATGGGAGTGTAATTCCACTTACAACTCCCCAATCTAGCCAGTGCTGAAACCAAACGGCAAGTGGCGTCTCACCATCGACTACCGCCCCCTTAACAGACAGGTCCCGATGTCTGGCTGGCCCATAATTCACTTAGATCAAGAACTGTCTAAGGTGAAAGGAGCCTGTGGATGGAACTGGCCAGGAACTGTGGATGTGGCCAATGGATTCTGGACCATGAGAGTTGATCCCGTAGACCAATACAAGCTGGCTTTCTCATTTGGCAACCGACAATACACCTGAAACCGTTGCACGTTTGGATATTCGAACTCCCAGTCTGAGTTTAACATCTTCCTCCACAAGGCGATGAGTGATGCCGCTGCCCGCTGTAACCTCATCTACGTGGATGATATCCTGATGAGAAGCAGAACTTTTGACGAGCATCTGGTTGAGATCCAGCACGTGCTCAACCAGCTCTCTGCCGCAGGCGCTAAACTGGCACTGGCGAAAGGTCAGTGGTGTCGAACCAAGGTCGAGTACGTAGGACTGAAAGTGGGGGAAAAAGGTATCGAACCCCAACAAATGTGTCAGAGCTCAGAAGCTTCCTGGGTGTCTGTAATTACTCCCGACAGTTTGTTGAAGACTATGCGGAAATAGCAAGACCTCTCACAGAACTCCTCTGTAAAGACCAGCCGTTTGTATGGGAGGAATCTCAGGAACGATCCCTCTGCCACATGAAGGGAAAAACTTTGCTCAGCTCCCTGTCTGGCCTACCCAGATAAGTACAAGGAGTTTTACCTGGAGGCAAGCTATTCCTCCCACTGCCTGAGTGCTGCCCTCGCACAAAAATATGATACTGACAAGAGAGTGGTTGCCTATGCGAGCCGTCCCCTGAGCAGCGTTGAGATCAAGTTCTCTGACTGTGAGAGAGCCCTCCAGATGACAGTATGTGCTGCGGAACACTTTCGCAGCTACATCGAAGGACAGAAAGTGGTCATTGAGACATGTCACCAATCGGTTGCCTTCCTGAATAGCCAACGACTGAGGGCAGGCAGCGTGCCCAATAGCTGCATTGCAGCATAGATGATGGCATTGCAAGGCTATGATGTGGAAGTCAAATATGCGCAAAACCATAAAATGGCCCTGGGTCAAGGTTTAGTCGAATGTCAACATTGTGACGAGCAACCAGATCCCCAATCCTCAATCATCCACCTGCCGACCCTACCTTCGAACCACCGTTACTATGATGAGAATACCTGTCTAGACCTGCCAAAGGTCTACGTGGATGGCTGCTCATTCCACCACGAGAGCCAAGTCCAAGCAGGAGTTGGCATTGTTTGAGTCAACTACACGACAGACGAACCAAACCACTACCGGCTAGGGGCAAAGACAAGCCAGTATGCAGAGGTCGCTGCAATACTCATCGCCATCCAACAAGCCACCAGACTGGCTGTTGGACAACTGGTGATTTGCTCGTACTCCAACTATGCCCTTCACAGCTTCGTCTCCCACTTTCCTATGTGGAAAGGAAATAGTATGAGAAACGCGCGTAATAAAGAAGTCAAAAATCCGGAACTCTTTTTGGCTTGCGACCGCCTGGTGACAGACCCAATATGATAGTATACTGGAAGAAGGTGAAGGGTCACTCCCAAAGCACTTGTCCCGACAAAGATGGCAATGACAAAGCTGACCACCTAGCCAAACTAGGCGCCGAACAGGGCACACCCTGGGAGTTCAGCAAAGAGTGGCTTCCAAAGCCACAAGTCAAGGTGAGAAAGAGAAAGAACCGAGAATCCCCAAATCTGCAGGCAGCCAGTGCACCTCGGCTGAAAACCCGGTGATGCTGATTTGATCGATATGCAAGAACAGGATCCTGCCAACCAAGCCATCAGGCAACTGGTGTCCGATCCTACAACACAGCCGACCACTCCATCACACAACAAGCCTAAAGAGCTGCAGGCTCTCCGTCACATCCAACACAGATTAAAGTTTGACAAGGACTTCTAGTCTACACCTCAGACAGGCAGGTGCCAGCCCGATGGGTAGTCTCCACAGACCATAGGGGGATGATGCTGGCACATGCCCATGACCTACCAGTCGGAGGACATCGGAGCTACAAGGCCACCCTCAAGACCCTTCAGCAAGTCAGTTACTGGCCGTCCATGGCTCGTGACACACAACTATACGTCCAAGGACGTTTAGTTTGCAGTCATTTCCAACCCACGCAACCGCTGAACCGTGCCCCCTTGAGAAACCGTTGTTACACCTTCCCCTGGTCCCATCTACAAATGGACTGGATAGGCCCAGTCCCAAAATCCTCAAGAGGTAATAAATATCTCTTGACTGTGACTTGTGCGTTCACAAAGTGGGTCGAGTGCCTTCCGGCACCCAACGATACAGCGGTGACGACAGCTGTTCTGCTGCTGAACCATGTGTTCAGCCGATGGGGACTGCCACTGTCTGTTGACTCAGACAGAGTCACCCATTTCACTTCAAATATGATGACCACCATGTTTGAAATTCTAGGAGTGAAAGTCCACTTTCACATCCTCTACCACCCCCAGTCATCAGGCCAAGTAGAACGTGCAAATCGCACCATCGTCAGCATGCTGAAAAAATACGTCAATGCTAATAGCAAAGATTGGGATGTGAAACTCCCCCTGGTGCTAATGGCCATCCGGTCAACCCCACACCACTCTACAGGACTGACCCCCTTTGAGATGATGACTGGAAGGTAAATGACTCTCCCGCTGCACCTCCTGTACCGCCCAGAAGATGTGAGTGTTGCAACTGCCTATATAGCCCATCAATACGTGACAGACCTGCACAACCACCTTCAGTCAACCTTTGCATGGGCCCAAAAGAATTTGGAAGCCAGCGTCAAAGGAGCCAAAGCTTACTACGACAGGAAAACGTCCCAGCATGAGTACCAAATAGGGAATAAAGTGCTCTACTTTCAGTTTACCAACCCTGCTGGACAGCCGAAGAAGTTCCTGCCCAGCTGGTCCGGTCCCTATGAGATCATCGGGAAGCTCTCTCCAGGAACCTACCGGACTAGAGTCTCCAAACCCAGCCAAACACCAACGTGGGTCCACGCATACCAGATCAAACTCTTCCGACTGTTTTCAATCCCAAAGGTAGAGACAACCTCCCCAGCCAAAAAGGGGGGAGTAGTCTACACATGCCTCCAACCTCCCCGCCGGCATGTACTAACACCTAATCCCACTCCTTCCCCACAACGAATAATCCAAACTCTGATCTGTCCTAAAATGAGACTCCCTTGGTGCTTTGGCATCCTCCTCTGCCTACAAACCGCCGCTCCCACCGAAGTGGTCGACCTTGGCCCCCCAACTGGTATCACCCTGCAAGAGATACCAGGATTTCTAATCACCCGGTGCAGCGTGTACACTCAAAGAGTTTTCGTCCGACTAGACCCTTGGGACGTGTATCGCAAGCATGTCAGCCTCCCTCCACGCTTGACAGAAGTTTAAAGTTGTAAATCAATGATTTTTCAGTGATATTCAGAATTTCTAGTTAATAACCAAACATGCTCCTACCGGACCCAACAAGTCTTCTTTGAGCACTTGAAAACACGGGTGTTCTCTCTGGCTAGGATGGTTGACGATACATCCGAGCAGTTTTTACACTGGTACCTGTGAAGACTCAGGTTGAGCGACCCGTACGACGGAGGTGAGGGGGACTATCGAAGGGCAGGAACCTGAGAGTCGGCGATGCCGATATCCTCTATGTCCGATCCGGAGGAGGGCGATGAGGAGGAGGAGCCGCAAGGTGGCTCACGTGGACATGGAGAGCGTTCCGGAGACGGAGGTTGACTCTCTACAACCTTGGCGATCCGTGGTAAGGAGGAGGAGGAAGAGGCCTCCGTACCCTGGGACCTGCTCCCCCAGTAGGATAATAGACATTTTTGTCGGCAGCACCGCATCTTGTCAGAAGTGTTGATCGTTGATCGTTGAAGAGTGTTTTTCACCGCCACAGTGTCCCTCCAGTTACGACAGCTGTGGAAGAGAGAGCTAATTTTTTCAGCTATTTCTTCCATCTTTTCCTCCCAAACAGTGTACAGCAGAGCCAGCAATGTGCGGAAAGCCCTCCACAGCATTGTTGTTCCCTGACGTGCGCAGGCTGGCATGGAGGAACCATCGACTGCCACACAGCACTGAAAACCATCTTTTTCTGGGCAAGCTCGACGTCGGTGGGAAAAGATTGCACTTTTGCACATTTAGCTGGTATAGGGTCATGTTCCTCCGCTTCTTTTTCTTCCTGACACGGGGGTTGCGTGGTGCCTCCAAGACCCCGATCACAGATTTCAACACCCCCCCCCCCGTCACTGGAAGTCAGCGTAGCTGCGGCTGTGTATGATTCTAGCGTTTCATCCTCATCCAGCTGATACAAACACAGTTCTCCCGTTTCGTACCTGAACACGTACCCCCAGCGCCCGCACATTCCGTAGGGTGCTAAAGACCATTCTTCACGCAGCGACTTGGGCGGTGGCATCTGGGTTAGACATAGATAAACTATGTTTCTCTGAGGCGCCTTCCCCAACGAAGGTGATTCTTCTGGCTTTCTTACGCCGTAGACCCTCCATTTCTTCTTCGGACGTGTCCGGAATGAAGTTCCCGTTGATGTTGTTGGTGATGACAGATTCGGCCATTCTCAGAGGCGTTTGTTTTTTGTTTTTTTTGTTTTTTTACTGTCGTCCCTGATGTCAGATTCTGGCTCTTAAGGATTCGTAGTCAGCATTCCGCCCCCATTTTTCAGCCTGCCAATTTCATTGGTTCACACAGAGGAGGAACTTTTTTCGGTGAATCTCTTGCGGAAACTTTATTTTCTAAAATAAATAAATGCTATATCTAGACGTTTTTATTTCTTTAAACGACAACGGGGGTGGTAAAATATACTACTTGGTTTTTTTCTTGACACATTTCAGTTGTAGAAAACAGTGTAGGATTCGATCTTGGTATAATAATTTTTGCAACAAAGTATTATGCGGGATAAGGCTCCCATAGCATGTCCTGCACTTCACTGCTGGCGTCGTAGTATCGCTCATGGTCATCCTTTACTGATTGGTGTGTTTCTCTAACTTTATTTTTTGCAACAAAGTATTCTGCAGGATAAGGCTCCCACAGCATGTCCTGCACTTCGTTGCTAGCGCTGTAGTATCTCTCGTGATCATCCTCCACCGATTGCCATGTACGTAAACACAGGGACTTGTAATATCAGTCTGCTACGTCCATTTCTGACTCTGGGTCCGGTTCTACTGATCTTAAAACCAACAGCTGTTAGTTTGTCTCTGCATATATCGGTGGACCTTTGGTTGGTGTATGTGTGGGTTGTGCATGTGTGTGTGTGTTTGTGTGTGTGTGTATGTGTGTGTGTGAGAGAGAGTGACGTAGAGGGAGGGGGAGGACTCACAGCCATGTCTGTGTCTGTGTGTGTGAGTGACAGAAAGACGGAGAGGGAGGGGGAGAACTCATAAAGTAATATGCTTTAAGAACTTACGTTTCTCACGCATAGTCATCAAAACTTGTTGCTTGTGAATATGGATGCGTGATGACCTATTCCTTTAAACCCATTCGACCATTTAAAGATTCATAAAGGTATTATACATAACCCCCTCATACATCAGTACGCATCTTTAACATACCCCCCCCTGGGAAAGTCTACTACATTAACATTACATTCCCACGCCCACCCCCCTCATTAGCATAACCTTGATGACCTCTAGACAATAGGGGGTCATCCATCAAAAATCTTGACATTTAGTGGTGTATATACCTCTCTCCTGTGGTCTAGATGCAACATGTAGCCACATGGTGGTGCTACAATTATCTTAAACTCATGTATCAAAGTGGGTTCCAGGGAGCCCTATGGGTTCTTGAGGGGGTTCCTAGGGGGCCACAGCAAAAAGGGGAATCATTTATTAGTGCCACGGGTGCTCAGCTCCGAGGCACTCCTCTACAGCTAGAATAGCTGAGAGGAGTGCCTCTTGATCCCGCAAGGGGTGCTATGACTTTTGGTGTTAAAATTCCAATTTTTCCCAAAGTTATTCCCAAAAAACTGGGAATAAATAATGCATTAGAAATGCATTGGAATTTCCTTTAGAAACCCACCTTTTTTCTACAAAATTGCACCTTTTTTCTGAGTCACCCAGCTCTCTCATACCTGCACGTAGAAATATGATTCAAACTATAAAACGGAGGAAAACTTCTGCTCTCTCAAAAAGACAGGAACTGTTTTTACATAACATGTAAACTTTTCACACTGTGAGCACTCAAAGGAGGCGTGCAAATCACTTTTTCTTCAAAGTTAGAGTGAAAGCGTCAGTTGGCTAGAGTGCGTGAAGCAGTAGAAAATAACCTTTATTTTTATTTTTAACTCAAGCTCACGGCCAAACCGTAAAAAGGAGACAAATAATTCTTTCTGAAAATGTAGACATAGTTGTTGGGATTCATAAAATGTAACTTTGACAGGCAGGGTCTGCACAAAATTTAAATGGGGGTGCCGAGTCCGGCAGCAATACCTGTCTCACTCTCATTGACACCTAATGTAATCGTCTTTTTTTTTCAAAAGAATCTCACTCTGTCTTCGCACTGAGCTTACTCACTCATTTTAAGGAATATCTGAATAAAATAGAGACTGTAGAAACTTCTGGCTTCAGTGTCTGGCACGGTCTTTTCAGTTTTTGAAAAGAAGTAACGGTTTTCTCATAATTTGCAGTTGTTTGAAGCCATTTAGAAGCCAAATTCTGGGCAGATTTTCACATTGCCATGGCAACAGCAGCTCCTGACCTGTGTGCGTGCGTGCGCCTAGCAACCAGATAACCAACTCTCCAAGCTCCGCTAGCTTTACATTAGCCGCATGTTAGGTCTTAAATTACATTTAGTTAGGTCTTAAATATCTAAGCCCATTTACTGCTTCCTTCGTTGCTTTTTTTTTTGTTTTGTTAAAAGAGTGAATGAAGTTGTGACGGTCTCCGCTGAGACAGAGGAGAGGAGAAGCTACTAGCCCTCTCTCGCTGTCACTTCTAGTCGCGTTGCTCTCCTCCCCAGTAATGTTAAATTTAGCACAGAAAAAAACATAATAGTGGTAATTTAAATAGCGGTTCATGGGATTTATTAACCCTCAGGGGTCCCTCTGTCCTTTTTTGGACATTTTCTTCACTTTCCTTTTTGATTTGCTGATCATTTTGGCTGTGTTACAGCTGAAGGTATGGATTTCTGCAAGAAAGTGTCTTTTTTGACATATTTTTAAAATCTAATGTCAGTTACTGTTACAGGTCTATTATACACTGGTAACACATTTTGTACCCTCTGGGGTTCCTCGCGTCCAAAAAAGGACACACAAAGAAAATGCTATAAAATCATCATATATCAATATTTTTTTCTGCTTTTTTTGCATAAATCTCTTAAACCACTTCAGTTCTGCTCAAACCTATCAAATGTTTATTAGTTTTCGGGATTTTAACCCTTTAAATGCCAGTTTGAAGACATGTCGCCTCTTGTTTTATTAAAAAAAACAACACAGAATATGAGATATTTCCCACATAATACATGATGGAGGGATGTGACATTGTTTTATATCAGAGTCTTTTATATCAAGACATTTCTCAAAACCAGAGTATGATTAGGGTGACTTTTGAACACTGGAAATAAATCATGTACTCATCCCGGCAGTAGCCCCCGTGGCACTCAAAATTTCCCTGGAATTTTTCTAGTTTTCACTATGATTCCATTCATAAGTAAAAACTAATCACTGCTACTCTCAGATCCTAATGTAGTCATGACACTCCCTCACCTTTCAGGGAAAAACGTCTCCTCTCTCTGTTCCTGTCGCTCTAACCCTGACCCCATTATAATCCTGTTATAGTATATGTGGTATGAGAGAGCAGGTGAGTTTCCATGCAGTGGACACACACTGTTGGGCTCAGTCAAAAAAGATAACTCCACATAAAGTCACTGATCCCTACAGCCTTTAGCAGGATAAGAACCATGTACAACACAGTATGGTAACCATTCAATAATGTTTTCATTTATGGGTTCATTAGTTAATATTTGTTTCTTAGAAAGAACTGTGTAATTTGGTAGAATATAGAATATATAAACAGCAGTTAACAGGCAACATGTTAACACTGTCTTAGTTTTAGTGTTAAATTCTTTCCAGCAAACTTCCTTCAGGAATTCAGGAATTGAAGATCTGTAAAATAACGTGTTCCTGCTTGACTTTTTTAAGTCTATTTGAGAGTTGCTCAACCAAGTTACAAAAGAAAGGTTTTTAGTTTGTGAGATTTTTCCCTCCACCTGAATACAATTTCGTTTGTGGTGTTTATAGCATTGAAAAACGACATGTAAAGATTCAACAGCAGCTTCTCTCTGCAGCTGACCAGCAGCTGCACAGCATGTGGCTCATTCAGACATATCCCTGTATGACTGTACATCCATCTCTGTACAACATAGATGCAAATTCATGACAAGCATATGTGCCAGTCATATGATGAAATAAATAATAAAAATAATAATAATAATAATAAAGGTGCCCTGGTAGCTTATTAGGTAGAGTATATACCATGTGAGTCCTGGGTTTGATTGCGGATGATGTCGTAAAGGACAATTAAATCTCATCTTATAATATGGTGTGTGACCACTTAAAGCTTACTGCTACATATGGCCTCTCTGTGATCATCAGAACAATTAGGAAATAACTAAAAAATGTAATTAGCCTGTCAGATGTACGAAGCATGAGGGGCGAAACCCAGAGCAAAGCAGGGGCAACAGGTGCTCTGTGTGCCACTCCTGTCACAGCCTGCTCTGCTTCTCAGTGTTTTTCCACTCACCCTGCCTGTCTCACTCTCCACTCTGCCACACCTCCCCATCAGCCTCACTGTCCTCACCTGTTGCCCCTCGTTGCACTCCATCTCCAATCAAGCCAGTATATATGCATTCCCAGTTCACTCATTCTTTGCCAGATTGTTCTTAGTATCCATGCAAGACCTTCTAGCGTTCATCTTCCGGACTGACGTCCCGTTATCAACTCTGCTCGTCCCTGACCATCCCGCCTCATCTCTGCCCCGGTAAACGCCTCAATATTCTGTCCCCGACCACGAGTTCTGCCTGTGCGCTTCCTGGTCCCCGTCTGCCTGTCCCTGTGGCTGTTTTCTCCAGCTCTGACGTCGCAATTTGAGTGCCTTCCTGATCCTTCGTCTGGCTTTGATTACCCACCTGCCTGCTCCTTCCTGGTTTGTCTGCCCCGCTGACTGCTCACCTGGTTCTGATCCTCCTGCTCCCTCGACGACATCTCCAGCCTGCTCCCTAACACACGGCACCACCAGCCCCAGCTTTCAGGTCCACAAACTTACACCTTTGTTTGTGTGTGTGAGCTCAGTCACCTCGCTCCACTCACCTGACCCACGGCTCTCCAGCCCCGGATCCCTTCCTCTACCCCTAATACCCACCTGTGTGCATTATCTTGGCTGGTTCATAATCAAAGGTAAGACATTGACAGGTGACATGTTTTAGAGCCCCACAGAAAGACTGTCTTCACAGCACTATCTGGTGCCACATCACTTTGTCACCTGGACTATTGTGATAACCAGGACTTCTTCAGTAGACTTAAACTACTGTGTTCTGTGGATTGAAGATGACAGTTTTGGAAGTTGCTGTTTTTGTTTTGTTTTTTTTTTTTTACACAATATAATTTTTCAATGCTGTAATCACCAAAGGGAAATCACCTCCATTGTCCGGTGTTTGAGAAAGTTCCAGAATCTTGGAAACTGCAGGACTGCCTACACCCAGAGGTGAACTTGCTTGACAGTTTTCAGGCTGTAGTTTTGCTGGTCATCTATCGGCTCTCGTTCGTTGGTCTAATAAGAGTCCTGACTTAAATCTGTTAAGATGGAATTTTCTCTGCCTTCCTGGTCTTTAAACAACTTTGCAAGAGAAGGTCCGATGGCTCGTTCCATATCATTAGATCACTGATATGAATCAGGTCTGATCAAATAGCTCTAAAAGAGGAATAAGTTCATTACATTCATGCTCTCTCCTCTGCTGGGTGCATCGTTCTGTCTCTCTAATGAGTGTGTGTGTTGTTTATCCCGCTGATGTTTTCGTCCACTCTTCTACCAGGAATTGTACATGTTGCTGATGGAAGTCTCTGTCCTAAAGCTGCATGTTTTCCTTGTACTGTTTCTTGCTTCTTGTTTGTTTGACAAAGGAATGTTTGTGTCTTTTCTGTTTGTAAAATGCACACAAACTGAAAACATTTTATTTTATGCAAGTCTTCAACTTTATACTTGACAGTGGTGTTTTTTTTTTTTTTTTTTTTTTTTTTTTTTCCGGCCACTTCACCAAATATTTCAGTTTGCTTGTCATGAAGCAACTCACCTGAAATAGTTTTATGATGTCCTCTGTGACTCTTAAATGAAGAGACTACTCATGAGGGATATGTGAACTAAATTAAAAAGTTAATCAAAAATTAATCGACTCATTCTCAAATTACATTTATGTAATGTGCTCTGTGTGTGATCAGGAAACGCAGTGACATAGACTTGTGATTCCCCTCTCCTCACTGAAGGATGGTTGTTGGAAATGAACACATAGTTTACATAATGATATATGGTTCAAGAAAAGGATACAAGAACTTTCACTTTCACCATGATGATCCATTCATGGTCAACCACTGACCTCTTTTAAGGAGACACCATTGTTAGTGTTATGTTTCCCTCCATGCAATGATATTTTTCGAGGTGGTGGACAGAAAATCAAACTTTGTTTCTTGGTGTTTTATGTCCTGTTCTGTAAAATTGTTAAAATAAATGAAAAATAAGCTATTTACACACATTCTTCCATAACCATGTACAATAATATAATTTACTGAGAGGAGTCATTCTGCATATTGAGTATTTTTTACTTTAACATTTTGAATTCATGGCTTTTACCTGTGATCAAGTATTTTAGACTATTTCTACTTTTACTGGAGTAAAAGATAGGAACACCACAGAGCTCCACTCCTCATCTCCACCAACATTACACACAAAACCAAACTGTCTGCAGACAAGCTGCATTGTGGGTAATGTGGGCACCAGGTTTTAGTGGAGTTCTTGTTTAATGAAATAAGGTTATAAGTAGCATTCACATTGGATAGATGAACACATCATGAACATATATTTATGGAGGTTGACTCTAGAAGTCAGGATTCCCTGACCAGAGTTGGTTCCATTTTCAGCTTTCTCAGTTTTGTGGAAAAACATTATCAAATCTGTGGAATAGACCTTTAATCTGACTTAAAAAGTCAAGATGATTTCACTTTTCTATAATGCACCCTGACTTATTTAGTGTTTTGCTGAAAAAGAATTATGAAACTGATTCAATTTTAAATGCTTAAAAGCCATTGTGATGATTACCCATGTTTTAGGAAATAACTGGGGCAAAATTCAGGCTAGGTCATGGGACACTAGCTGTAAAATCAAAAGAAAAAACCAACAGATGCAGTGAAGGTGAGACACATGAAGACACATTAGGTGGATCTGATGTTTTGGAGATAGTAAGCTACTCCACAGTGTCAGTGCAGCTACAGTAAAAGCCCTTTCACCCAGAAACTCTAAACTCTGCCTAGTTAGTTATGAACAGAGCAGCGTCATATTTGTCCTCGTCTATTTCCTTTCCCACTCACCCCTGCAAATGGACAGCGCCTCCGAGTTGCAGCACTGCTCGATGAGCTGGTTACAGCTCTCCACCATACCCTCCAGCTGAGCCTTGTCACATGACACACCCAGGAATCGGGCCAACTGCTCCACCAACGTCCCTAGATCCTGGAGAGGAGGATTTATGACAATGGAAAATCTGTGAAAGCAAGAATCATAACAACAGAGACAGAAATGTGCCTTCCTTTTGTGCCTTTGAATAACACTGAGTCAGTGATTGTGTTTCCTCAAACAGCATACACCCACAGCTGTAGAGAACATACAGTTCCCTGTTCTTAAACAATCTGTGTGGTATAAAGGTAAAAGACAGGACAAAATGTACAGCTCTGTATGGACTATATGTCATGTAGGAACAGTTGCACATAGTGGCTATCATTTTACAGCCCTGGGTTACATGCACATATGTTTGTATTGCATAAGGGTGTGTGTGTCTGTGTGTTCAAAATAGGCCAGGCAAGAGATAGGGACCCAAAGGTGTTACACAAATGATGGTAAACTCTCTCTCCAGTACAGTCTGTCAAAATGAAGAAGAATAAAAGAAGAAAAAAATCATAAATAATAAAAAAACATAAAAACATAATCACAAAACAATGCCAACATGGATATGCTTAGTAAGTACACTATTTACCATGCCCACTATCTTTGTTTAGCGTATTGGGATGATGATATTGGCTAATCATCCAAAGTTGAGGCTGAGTGTGATTAAAAAAAAACCAACAACTGTGGCAAACTGCAGCCAGATTATATTTCTCTGTGGGTGTGTGACTCATTCCACACAGTCAAAATTTACATTGCTAATATAAACATAATTGATTTGTGCAGATAACGAAATTAATTCGGCCCATACTTGGGCCACATGCCTATTCTCTTCTGGCCCATATACAGACTGACTCTAAGATGATACGTCCACATCTGGACCAATTCTGGAAATCGTCCAGCTGTCAGTCAGTACTGGAGGATAACGGCCGGATTTCACCCTCATGTGGTAGTGGATGGACTAGACTAGGGCCGAGGACCCAGGCATATGTTGGGCCACAAGTTTGATTCAGATCCATTGTGTCATTCTATTTAATTTGAGTGTTTTTTAATGTATAATGTATGACCACCGCTAAATTAACATGCCCATTTCTATATATACTTACACCTCTTAATAAGCAGGGAGATTTTCCTGTATCTTAACAAGTTAATGACAATTTGAAATTATTATCAGATCAGGTGATTCATCATCTGCAAGCTTCAGTTATGGTAATTACAGTTTTTATTCATACCCCAGTCATCTATAAAATGGAGACTGTCCTCCTGTGAAAAATGAGCTCACAGGTCATTTGTGCAGCAGCTTATTACAACCCATAGTTACATATTGTTGTTAGGCGACATCTAGTGGTCGTAGTAATTATGACAGGAGCAAAAGGTATATTAAAGTCCATTCAGTGTGGATAGAGGTTAAAATGTAACACAGCAGCACAGTACATCAGTATCAGTATCAGTATCAGTATCAGTATCAGTATCAGTGCAGCAGCTCCACTAACCTGACTCCCTTTTCTTATCTAAATTACACCAAACAGTCATATCTGCACAGACTGCTGGGATGAATAAGAGTTTGCAGACAGAGGCTGAAAAAGGAGACACTGGTAAATTTACCTTGTACATGTCTTCATATTTCAAGAAGAGGACATTAAAGTCCATACGATGCTCCCAGAATTCCTGCACATGTTCAAACCAGGAACCATATCCCACTGTGAGAGAGAGAGAGATGCTGGATGAACGTACAGTAGTCTGTGCACAGAGACACAACAGGACGGGAGTCGGTCACTGGACCAGACTTACACTTGTCATTCATGAAGCGCCGAGAGAACTCCTGGAAGGTTCCCCGGTAGCTCATGGTCCTGAGAGAGCGGTGGAACTGGTAGTAAGACACCACCAGGTCCTTGGGGTTCCGAGCCATGTAGATCACCTGGAAGAAACCACAGTACTTACTATGGTCAGATACAGAATGCCAGTGCTGTGTACAGAAATGTAATACATGACATAGGTATATGTCACAATATCAAGAGTGATGTCACTATAAGGGGTTATATTATTATCACATATATACATCCTCTGGATATGAAGATATACTGTATGTCCATAACACATTTGAAATACCCACATCATTTGCATATGTACATACATATGCACAAAATATCTATATGAGGAATCTTTATACGGTATAACATGTCGTGACCATATTTTTTAATAATATATATTTAATTTATATATGCAAGTTCATTCTGGCAAAGTGGTTTCAGACTTTTTGTTGTATATACACTGTTGCCCATAAAGTTGGAATCATTTTGTTTTCAGACACAATCCTCTGTTTATTCCTATTTAAATGCATCAGTAATCACTTTTGACCAGTCGCAATGATTACATTATGTGTCCCAATTAACCAGGTGAAATGAAATAAATCACATTGTCACAATCATTTCATGGAAAGAGGTAAAAAATATTTTATTCCAACTTTATGAGCAACAGTGTAATATCAACATATACTGACAGGCTTTGGGACTGATATGTATATATGCTTCCTATGTAAGCATACATATATAAACATACATATTTGTATGGGCTGGACATATATGTAAATGTATGAAACTGTTCCAATTTCTAATAGATTTTTTTTATTTTTTTTACATATGTTTTTATTTTACAATTTATTTCATATATGGAAATTCAATATATGTACATATATTAGCTTTGCCTATGAGTGACTCTTGATGTCATGTAAACACTGCTGCATATTAGAGGCTACTAGGCAACTATGTTAGACTGTACAGATGTGAGAGCTGTTTGAACCAGATATATAAATGTAATATATGACATATATGTCATTAGATTTTAGTTAATCAACAATTCCAGAAACGTGGCACATTAGAAAGTTGAGTAAGCTGTCATAGCAAATGGTGACAGAAACAATGTTTCAGCAAAGCAATAGCAAGAAATTTCAAGTTATAATTGTTCTCACAAATCTTCTGTAAATACCAGTCACGGGTTAATGTCAGTTGTCAGGACATGTCAGTATATATATATATATATATATATATGCTCCCGCATGCCTATATGCGCTCCTGACAACGTGTGGGCTCCTGATGGGTTGCGGACGTGTCCTGGGAGATCTCCTCCCAGACCTGGGTCAGGGCATCAGTGAGCTTCTGGACAGTCTGTGGTGGTAATTGGCAGCGTTGGATCCATCGCTTGCCTCCCCAGACCATAACTGACCCATGCTGGATGACATTACAGGCAGCATAACGTTCACCACGTCGTCTCCAGACTTTTTCACACCTGTCACATGTGCTCACTGTGAAGCTGCTCTCATCTGTGAAGTGAGTAGTGGACCTTTTTCCCTTTTTGGGGTTTGTCTTGCTTTTGTCTCTCCATTGCACCTGTTGTCACTTTCATTTGCACCAAAGCAGGGGAAATTTATTCATTTGTGCCTCATAAATGGACAGATTGATATCCCTGAAGTTTAACTGACTTGGTGTTATACTGTGATGATTAAGTATTCCCTTAATTTTTTTGAGCAGTGTATATATACTGACATTTATGTATAGGTTATATTATTCAATGATTCATTAATAATTGATTCATTAATTTTATCCCTCAATGTTTCGGTTTTTTGATTGATGAAAACCAAATAATAAAATGAAACAGCTGATTCCAGTTTTGTGTATGTGACTTCACTCTTCTGTCTAAACTAATATTACAAAATTAAATTTTATCAAATTCAGGGCACAGTTTGTGAATATGTCACACCTCCCTCAGAATAAAACTTTTACATTAGCATCTTAATTCAATGAAAACTTCAAACCTTGGCCTCTCCATTGTGCATGGCTGTTGGTAGGAACCGGTAGGGAAGATGGCTTTTGATCAGTCGAGGGGATGTGAGCTCCTGTGGAAAAAAAGATTCTTTAATCTGTATTTCTGCCGTTCTCTTATCAGTGCTGCTGAGTTAGCCCCCACCAGCTCAGTCCTCCTGCAGTCCTATAATGATTGAGTCTGCTAAATGAACTGTAGCCTGATCTCAGCTCCAGTACTGTACCTGTATGATGTCCAGGCCGGGTTGGGGATACTCTAAGACAGGCAGTTGCTCATCGATGTTCATAAGGCCAATTTCATCTGGGTCTGCTCCCTGGCTCACTAAATACACAACCTCCTGGAGTAGACTGGTACCTACAAGGACAGCGGAAAGACGGGACGAGAGGAGACAGAAGAGAGGAAACAAGAAAGAGGAGACAGGAGAGGAAAATTCTTTATGAGTGAAAGTAAAAGGAAGTCTGTAACTGTACAAATAACCAGTTAGTTTTCATCACAATACCAATGATGAGGTTATTCACTTTTCTGTTATTTTACAAAAATCCAAAGATCAGTGTTTATTCACTACACTATCATAGAGAGGAGAAACGTCAGTTTAAACCATAAAGCTACACAAAATAATATTATATTATATACAGAGAATTATCACTCAGCTCTGCAGTCCCTCTCAACTCTCCTGAGTCTTTCAACCTGTGTTTTGATTCAGCTCAGCAAAAGCTGGATGTAAATAAGCTGTTGTTTGCCAACACATTAGCCACTAGTTAAAGATTAATCAGTCACTCATTTTGTGATGCACTTTCAATGCAGCAGAACAGGAGTCTTTTTTATTTCACACAATCATGTTCCATGTCTAAACCTTGTGAATGCATTACCCACGGTGCGCTTTGACCAGAAAGAGTTTGGTCATATATTGGAGAAGAGCTCAGTGCACAATGCGAAGCCCCCCAGCACTCTAGGCCTTAGCTGCATAACTACAGGATGGTGCACATCGAGCCTGAGCCAGCTCTCAGGGGGTGTGGCCTCCTGACACATAGAGTAGAGGAGCCTGACAGGGGAAGGCTCTGCCTCCATTACTGAAGACAGTGGTCCAGTAGGAGAAAAGAAGTGGATGGTGTTTTCCTCTGTGTCTCTGTCTCAGGATGATACATGTTACATTCTGTATATTATCATATATATTATTATTATAGGTCTACCTACACAAAGCAGTATAATCGATCAGTGTGTGTGTGTGTGTGTGTGTGTGTGTGTGCGTGCGTGTGTGCGTGTGTGTAGGTGACTGATGGAAGAAATTAATCATATAACTGTACTGGTGGAGGTGGGGCAGTATGTGCTTATCATTCAGCTACACTCCATATGTTGATGTGTAGATACTGTTAGGTTTGGCCAAGGAAGTGGTGAATTTTATCATTACAGGAGCTCATGAAGTCATCACAGTTTTATAAGTAACTAACCTCTGTAATAGAAAAATCATATTCTGCACTTTGTATAACCTGGTTTTGCACTTAGTATAATCTGGCTTTGTATATCCTTGGACATGAATCTGTCCTCACATGCACACTCCTTATCTGGTACTGTCTGGTACAAATTAAGGGGTCCTTGTCCTTGAACACGCAGCTGCTTCTTTTCGACAGTTAGACAGTTTTGAGGGCACCCAGAATTGTTCACACACACATCCTGACCATGCCTCCTTCTGTCCTCTTCCTATAAAGTTAATGTACACTCTTTGTTCGATATCAGTCTGCAATTACACTCTGTTGACGCTGTACACTGATCCTTTGCAAAGCTCTTATTAAAATATTCAAAGACAACTTGATCATCTTGATAACTTTTCATTTTCAAATTTCCATCAGTCCTCTTTGTTTAATTTTCCTGTCATAGAGTGGAGTGTCATTCACAGTGAGTCTGCAGCATGATCAACAAGAAGGGACTAAAGTTAGGAGTCTGGTATATTGAGACTTAATGAAGTGTTGATGGATCATTTCCTTACAATTAGCTACAGCTCTATCACATGGACATCTATTGAAGACATGTAGCAAAGCATAGCAATTGAAAAGTTATTAAAAAAGGATCTGACAACACTGACTCTATGGAAAGACTATTAAATGTTCAACCTTGTTTCAAAACACTGTGTGGGTTTATTTACACTCTGAGAGAAGAGACTAATAATAAGATACTATACACATTACTAATATTAATTCATGAATATTCAAATCACCCACTATAGTGACTTTATCTGTACTGAGAATCCAGATAGAGTCAAGGACCAAAAAGTGTTTCACTAGAATAAATAGAATTGGTTGTAATGTTTCCCAGGTTGGATGTGAAACACTAAGAACAAGAACAAGGCTTTTGACTGAGTTCAGATTCAGGGTTTATTTAAAGTGATTGTCAGAAAGGATTCATTTAGACTAACATGTTCATCACAGATAGGTTTCTGTGAGACAAAATAAATCAATATTGTCATGATATGCTCTTCCTTGTAAACTTTGTGCCTGGATTCTGTTTAATGTTTCCTGTTTTATTTTGAAATTACTGTCCATGTTGTAGTTTTAATACCTGTCTTTGCTTTTTGCCCGCTGTTTTTCTGTTCCACCTGTGTCTCATTAATTAATTAGCTCCCTGTGTATTTACAGCCTTGTGTTGCACCTCCTCAGTTTCTACATGTTTCATGACTTGATTCCTCCTCCTCTTACCTGCCTTACTCATCTCACCCGTCTCACCTGTCTTACCTATATATTGACCCTTTTGCCTGTTTCCTGGATTGTGGATTCTTGCTGGATTGAGATTTGGATATGCTTGCCTGTTTTGGACTGCCTTGCTGCCTTTTGACCCTGGAGTACCTCATCAGCTTGGAAACCTTTGTTTGCTTGTTAAATAAATCAGTGAATGCAAGTTCAACTTTAATAACTATTAAAGTCATATTAAGGATATATTGTAAGTTTCTTACTCAGTATTTTTGCTCTTCAGTCTAATGATGAACAAACTGTTATGAACATGTGAAGCAGATAAAACAGTTAAAGTTGATGTCAGAAAAGAGGGGTGAAGTAGTTGATGTCTGATGAGTCAGTCTGACAGATTTATAATCATGGGAAATATTCAGCAGTCTGTGCATCATTGTTCTAATCAAAGACATCAGAGGTTTAGTTTCTTCATGTTATTCTGAGCTGCGGTGATGGAAGAAGAGTGAGAGCATCAATACAGTCAGGAATCCCCTCAGATTAAATAATATTTGTTCAATTAAAATGACACTATGATAGTTATTATATATTTATTTAGTGTGATAAACTCTCCTGTTTTAAAACCAGAGTGGACAAATGCAAGGTCTGGAACAGCAAAACAATTCCACTGATTTATATAAATGTCTACTACTCATTATTATTTATCACTTGTAAAGTTTTGATCCCGTCAGGATCCTGTAGGAATGATGACTCAGTTTTTCCAGGTATCTGATTGGTCAGTAGTTTGACTGTTGACAAGTTTTGATCTGATCAAGTCTGATCAAGTCAAGAGAAGATTAGGAGTTAAGTTAAGTTACCATGGTGATTTAGCCGGGTAACAAGTGAACCACTGTAGTAAGACTGAAAATCCAGGTAACCTGAAGTTACCTCGATAACCTCATATCCTACTTCGTAAAACAGCTTGAGACGATCTAATGTTTAAGAGTCCAGTTTTTGGTTGGTCAGGGGTAGACACAGTCACTATGGGGTTTTGGGTGGTGAACTCTTCTAATGGAAGCACAGAGAAGTGTGTGAGACTGCAGCCCCTACTCCTCGTCTCAACTCTGGGTTCTCATGGTTCTGGTGTAGTAATAAATTCAATCAGATTTCTGAGATGTGAGAGCTGCTCCATCAAACTTTGGATGTATGTCGTCTCTCCTAATGAAACCAAGACTTCCCCAGAAAGTCTGCAAATTATCTACAAAGCCAATGTCATCAAGACGTCACCTGGACAGTCAGTGGTTGAATGGGGACATCACTGGTTGAATTTGGCAGGAGCCCAGAGAAAACTACACATTATGTTTGTCAACATTAATTTTAGTGACCTCTGATTGTTGTAATCAGGTATCATTAACACCAGCGTGATTTACCATTATTGATTTTAGCTCTGTTTATCCTTAGCCCGCAGTTTTAAATACGATTCTCCATCACCTGCTATGGCCCCAGGAAAACATCTGACTCACAGGTGTCTCTAACTTCACTTTTTTCGGATACAGCTGCCAATAATCAGAGCTAATTTCCCAGGGGGTATGTCATTGAGTGGAGAAAATGTGTTTGAACCATGAACCGTGGACTTCTGCTTAGGGCTGCGTTTCCTCCAGACAGTCACCCAGCCATTATGACTTCCCAGCTACTTAGAGCTTGCCAATGTAATGCTGAGAAGGCTGAAGTGGAAAAGTCTGTTCCTGCTTAAAGAAGGAAGTGTGTAGCCAGAGGCTGGCCACATGCTGACTGTGAAGCCAAATAAATCATGTAATGAAAATTTCCTGAAAAAGCTTCCTTGTTCTGAAACTCTTATTTCACATTAGTACCAGTGATGAGGTATTTTTTAAACATGAAAGGGTTCAATTGTGTTAGACACATTAAAAAACATCAGCTGTGCCTTCAAAATTGAAATAAAAGCCCAAAAATATTGAGGCCAAGCAATATTGGGTAAGCCTATACCTAGCCTATAAACCTATCCAGGAGTTTCTTTAACCAATTGTACGCATCTACAGTATATTTGGACACCCTTTCTGGTCCAGAGCTGAGCAGAGACTGGAAGATTCTCCACCTCACATCCATTGTTGTCAGTCCAGTTTACAGGTTATATATGGAGCAGATATACCATCAATATTATTTTAGATTCTTAAGTTTTGAGTCTTTGATTTCAGATGTAGACAAAAACAGCTAATTTCTGTAAATTTAGTCTGAAATGACAACTGTTGCTGGTAGATTTTATCAGCTGTAGCTAGTTATTTAGATAATCAAGCTCAGGTTAGCTACATGAGTTGGTTAAAAACAGACTCTGGCCTCATTTTTAATATTTCAGACCAAAACAAATGCTTTGTCAGCAACAATTCTGGCCTCCATTTGGCCACAACCCTCGCTCCCCTCCTCTCCCTTCCCTTCATGCTCTCAGTCAGCAAGCTGTTATGAAGCTCAGTTAAAGTGTCACTAAACACAGAGGCACAACTGAATAAAGTTTCTCTGTGAGCACAATAGCCAAAAAAAACAATCAAGACACAACCATTAGCCCACACTAGCATTGCTGTGATATGCACCACAGTAATGTCAGTTAGCCAGCTACTGATAGCAACATTTGCTGAACACATTTAAAATAAGGGTAAAAGCAATTTAGCTAACATTATCATGTCTACTGTAGTCGTCACTAATGAAAACAGACATGTAACATTATTAACCATCACTGACACATGGAGGAGAAGAAAAACCAGTTCTGAGTCCAGCTGGACTCTTTAGCAGGTCATAGGGTTCTCGTCTCAGTAATGTCAGACCAGTATTGGCTCCATGGTCGGGGAAAGAAAATCAGCCTTGGACTGATCCACTGGGACCAGCTGCACGAAAGACACTGACGGAGCCAGTAAAGATTTTAAAAAACTTTATGGATGTTTTGATGGTACGCTGGCGGACCAGGATTTGAGCCGGTAGTCAAGCTGTGCTCGGGTCTCATCTCTTTCTTTGTCTGAGACCTTTTAAGATGAAAACGTAGTTTCTTCTTCAGTGGAGCAAATTCTAAAGGTAATTTTAACCTGAAGGCTAGGTGCTGCACTGTGTCATCTCACCTGTGGGCAGAGCCTGTGTGTTTATAAACACAGAGAGGACCAACAGTTTAACAGCAGGGTTTTACATGCACAAACATGCATACGCTACCAGACCAACTACCAAAACAAAGAACTGAGAAACTCAGATTACAACACACACAGAGGGGGTGTGGCTTTGTTCTCTGCCCAGGACGCCATTATTCCACTTTATCTTTACATAGAAAATAATAGTTTGCTAATGTATTATTGTTTAAAATGCAATTTACAGAACCTTTAAACTAGAACCTTGTAAAAGAGCTCTTAAATATGTATGTGATGGCAAATACATAATTTGTAACAGTAAAGCTGCTCATGTGAGGCAAAAACTCAGAATCCTCACCAGCTGCTGATCAGTGAAGACATGGAAATAAAGAAACATAAATATTGCTTTTGTATTTCAGTGTTGAGATGACAGCATAGAGAAGTCATCCTCACACTGTGGGAAAATACACAGTGGATGTGTTGGTGTTTTAACCTTGTTAACGTCCATATGTATAATACAAGACATGATGAGTGAAATAATCATAACACTGTGTAAGCCACTGCCAGTTACAAGCTAACAAACTACATAAACAAATAAAAGATGCTAACTATGTTAACTGTTCTGATACATCTGCTAGTCTCTGATTCTGGTCGCAACAGACTACTCATCTGAGTCTGGGTCTGACTGAGGCTCAAACAGGTGGCTGAGTCTCTCTGATGTTTCCTCCTCTAACCACTTTCATACTCTCTGCTCTTTCACTTGTCAACCTGGAGCAAGCAGGTGGTGGGTTGGGCATAAGAACCGATCCAGATCTCTCAATCAGGAAGTAAGAGTAGATGAGCTTCAAACCCAGTTTTTCTATGTGAAAACCATTTTAAACAAAATATTAATTATAACAGAGGATTTTTTATAGAGTTTAAAACATGTCTGGAGGAACTTTAAAGTAATATAATGAAAACTTATGATATGCTCCTTGGCTTTGGAAATAACATTTGTTTATTACAGTAGGAAGTAAGCTAGTTGGGCCTGCTAATGATTACAGTAGAGCAGATAAACAACCTAAAACAACATGCACGCTGCTTCATCCTGTGGAGAAATTCAAAGCTTGACAGATATGGTTGCAATTAGCCAATCACAGTTTGAGGTGGGGGTTTAGTGAATGGTCAGTTAGTGGTCTTAGTTTCCTCAGCCAAAAAATTAGAATAAAGTCATCAATCTCAAAAAAAGCAGTCAAACTGAAGAACTCTGATTTTCAACAGGGCGGTGTCATAGGGCAAAGTCAGTTCATCACCTATCTGCCCTGCTTGATTTGCCCTGGTCAAATATAAGTGCAGAAACAGCTGAGGCAATGAGCAGCATCAGCTCGGCTGCAAAGCAATAGGTCAGAATGATTCTAAACTGCTTCAGGACAAGAGCTGTTCATCAGGAGCATCATGACGACCCAAAAGCTGAAGATCACCATACCAAGCATCAGCTGGTGTAACTGCCACTGGACTCCTAGAACTGTGTCTGTAGAAACAAACAAAGCTTTACTATATGGAAGTCTGCCGGAGTCTGGGTTTGGTAGATTCTAGGAGAAGGCTGAGGCCTGAAGGCACAGAGCAAATGTAGAGTTCGGGGAAGGAGATATAATGGTGCTGGGGCTGAGGCTGTTTCTTAATGGGTTGGCCTCAGCCCCTTAGTTCCGATGAAGACTGATCATAGTGTGTTTTCAACAGTTTGTTTGTATCTTTCCTGTTTCAACATGACAGTACACCAGTGTGCAAAGCCAACTCCAAGAGGAAAGGGTTTTCCCAGAACGTCCTGCACAGATCCTGGACCTCAACCCGATCAAACACCTTTGACATGAGCTGGATTTTCTCACTGATCATAAGCTAGACCTTATCAACCAACATTACAACCTTACATAGTAAACAAGTCCCAGCAGCAGGTTCAACATTTGGTGGAAGCACATTAATACCCATGGTTTTGGAGAGACCTGTTAAACAATCACATATGGGCATAGAGTTCAGGGGCCATACAGCTATACGTACATCATTTTTCATTTTAAATCATGAAAGTTTTTCTGGATTCAAGTTATTAGATGTTGATAAAGCTATGTAGTAGCAACATTGGACTGACCAATGGTGTAGCTTCATCACTCAGTTGAAAGACATTCATGTTTACAGGGTTGACCCTGCTGCTTAATCACTACATCACGCCACGCAGCCAGTGTGTTTCCCAGCATCACATGGCTTGAGGTAGTGTAAACATCAGATTGTTGGTTTCAGAAACAGAAAGTCAGACGTAAACAGCCCTAATCTGACATCACAGAGATGTCAGGAGAGAGGGTTTCTAAAGGTATCCAATCATCCCACCAGCAGTTTAGACAGAGTAAAAGCCAATTTAAAATTTCTTAAATGATGAAAATATGAATATACCAACAGTGAGGCAACACACCACTGTTGTATATCTAAATGGGCTCCTCAGCAATTTAGGATTGGCCTTTCATAAAACACTGAGATATTCTATATAGGGGTCAAGCTCCAAAAGTAATGGATCATACACTTCCCATGATGCAATTCAATACCTTTTATTCGACTCTCCCTGCCTGGTAAAGACCAACATCTTTCAAACTCCATGTGCAGAGTTTGTTTCCTGCTAAAAATAAGTAAATAACATGACATCATCAAGGTGAAGACTTTTGTTCTCACATGGTTCTCCTCCTCAAGAGCATTACAAACAGTAAAGTGCTTCTTAAAAGGTGTGATTTTCATTTTGTGAAATGCCTCTGTTTGTTTCAGGAGGTAGTGAAGAGCTCGCAGCCTGAGCAGAGGCTGCCTGCTCTGCATCAGTGCTTCTGATTTTAGTGCCCCCTGTGATTTATTTGTGCCTTTGTGCAGTGCAGAGGTGCACCACCTGCAGGGAGACATGACAGAGCATGTGGCTGAGGTCACAGCAGCCATAAATGCACCCCCATCAAAAACTGTAGGGAAAACCCAGGATTCTACCCCCTCCTCTATTTTACAGAATCTTTCTAATCCCATTGGCCAAGACAGAAACATGTGAGCCAATGGCATCATAGCTCTGCGGCACCTTAGGCCCATGGCCTGCCATGTGCTTTCTTTCCTCTGCACCAGAAGAGACAGATACAACAACACAGACCAGGGGGGTGTGGCTGCAGGTTGCTTGAAGAAGCAGCAGAGTTTTTCATTTTGTTGCATTAGGTCAACCAGCTTTGTTTACAGCTTCATGGACATGCATGTCTTTCTATTTGTCCTCTGAAAGGTGTCCAGCAGAGGGCACATCTCCATCCTCATAGGTCCTTTAAAGGACAAACATGAAGATCACTGGGTTTTACAAGGTTTTTACCCAACAACATTCATGTGTTGTGTGGAAAACTACAGAGAAACAGAAGAGAGGCCAGATCTTGCTCTGACAGAGCAGTCCAGACCTGTTCAGACCTGGTATTAACATCCATCTCAGATGATCTGATCACCAGTGGATCACTCTAAGTTCAGCTGTGAATACATCCAAGACACATTGAGGACGTATTTGAGATCCGATTCAGAGGTGGTCTGGACCACATGTGGCCACATTCTTTTAGCAGAGTGAACATGAATGTGTCCTGGGCCACACTTAAGTCTGTCATGGTCCAACAATGCATTTGGTCTACCTTTGCGAACAGAAATGATGTATGTGTTTATTTGCATATAGAACGAGGAACTGAGATCCAATCAGAAGTGCATTTTAAATCCAGGTGTAAGCTGATGTAATTAGAGCTGACCAGTTGTGACCGGATCACTGAAGATACATTAATGCAGGTCTGAACAGGACCAGACTTATGAGTGTTCTTGGTGCCCATGCCCAGATTGATGTGTTCAGTACCTAATGACCTTAACAGATGATCCTGAGCCTGAGAAAACAGCCTTGATATCAAACCATTGTTCCCTGGAAATTAAGCTTAGTGAAACTTCAGTCTGGAAGACTATCTCCTTGCGCATGCCTTCTAAGTCACAAGCATCCCGCTATCTATAAGTTCCACCCTCCCATTCAAGTCTTCACCCATCACAACCTTATACGGTGGCCTTCAGCCAGTCACCTGTACACTGTCAAACTTTTAAATTGTTCTTTTAAGCACCATGAAGAATCTGCGTATATGCTCATCATTCTGCCTCGCAGCACTGCTGGGTTTTTCCACTACGATACATGGCTATCTCCCCTACATCAACACTAGCCATTTTCTTATAGCATTTCCCCTGCATCACTCAACACTACAACACTCTGTTCTGCTCTGCATTTTGTCATTTGGCCCTTATGCCAACATTCAGTACCTTTGTGTAACTGAGGTGTCTTTGGTTGTGGGACTTTAATGCAGGAAACTGGAATTTCTTCCCTTCACAATCCAACAGTTGCTGTTTTGTCACCTTATAAAGCTAGAATTAATGTGTGAGCAAACAGTTGTCTATTTAGAAATTGTGTTTGTGTCCACCTGATGTATGGAAATGCAATATTCCCTCTCTTTTAGGTCTGTGTTTTGTCTCCACCAGCTCCTTTAGCTGCTAAATGCTCCACTCTGTTCACAGCTGCTGAGTCTGCTGTTTGCTGCACACTGCAAAATCAAAACAGTGAGCTGACATCGGTCTGACAACTCTCACATTTCACATAATCATTTGATCTATTGTTTAGTTTGTTTATTGTTTATTGTTTTAGTAAGTGATAAAAACTTTTCAGTGCAGCTATAACTGAGGGCCTAACCCCCAACATATCTGTCATTTTCCAGTCTTTCCCTAACACTACCATAGCTTGCTCTGGAGGCTATGAATCATTTGTAACTTTGGTTTTGCAAAACTGTCAGGAAATATCACTGACTTTGCAAAGCATCAAAGGATGTTGCAACCTGTGTCTGACGAGCCCTGGATGAGTGATGGCTGAGGAAAGTTAACAAAGGGCCCGTGTGGATCAGGATGCAGCACGAACCTGTGCTGTTACACACTGGTCTGTTACACATACACACACTACTGCACTCGACTGCTTTCTCTCACAGTATCATGTAACACTGTGTGTATGGTGCAGCAACACTGCATCATGTATCCACTCACCCTCTTTATTTTTTTGTCCCAGCATAACTTTAAACCAACAAACAGCAACGATCAGCTGCAACTTCTCAGTTCATCTGTTTTTCTAAGGCTTTAGTCAGAGAACAGTTAGGTGTGTTTTCCAATGGAACCAGAGGCAATGCATTAATTTCTGTAAGACTGATCTGTAGCTGTATCATGTATTAAGCCACATGGTCTAAGTGATGATAACTTGGGTAATCTCATCATCAGTTATGGACTTTGCTAACTGTGAACAGGCCTATTGACTGTCTTCCATCACAGAGGTGTTGCTGCTGAGATGCTGAACCAGAAGATGAGAGATGATTCCCATGACAACAGTCAAACATCCCTCTGCCCCTCTCCGTGTGTGCACTACAGCCGTCACATGACCGGACCCACCCAGCGCACAACAGGGCACCGCGCACGGCAGCAGGTTGCAGCAGCGCTGCGCAAAGACATTCGGAGATGGATGTAAACATGAACTCTCATCACTATGCTGAGACGTGTGGGCTGACTGATTCACTGCAGCCACGCAGTCATCTATTTACTGTGTCTCGTAGTGATTATGACACAGAGGCTGGTAAACCTTGAGAAAGGCCTGTAGAGATATTAGATAACTGACCCACCCAGCGCTATTAAATATGAAACACCACCTGCTTTGTAACTTTAATGAAGCCTGGGACTAAGGCATGTAAAATGGAGCCTACAGCTGATACGGGCTGTACATTGGGTCGCTCTGTGTCAAATGAGAAACTTTGAGAATCACAGGGGAAACCTGCAGTCGTCGCTGCAGCAGAGAGCAAATACAAGTGAAGACATCTGACGACCCAGCGAGCACTGCGCAGATGGTGACGCAGAGGCTTGTTTACCTGACTTCGGGTAGGTGACAATCCATATGTCGCTACTTCTGAGGGAGAAATTCGCGATCTCCTCCATCTTCCCTCTGCAGAAGGGCGGCAGCCGCACTCCATCAAACTCGAAGTATTTGCTCTCAAACTCGATCGGCGTGCTCGGCGTGTCTGCCTCGCTTTCGGCCATCGTCCAAACGAGCCGCCAGTGCAAAGGAAAGGAAAGCGCGAGGCACCAAGCGAACAGTGTGATCCAGAGGAATAAAATAGATGAGGATGATGATGGTGATGAGACTGATCTGAACACCGCTGCCTCTCGCTTTGGGATGATGAGGAGGAGGAGGCTCGCGCTGGATGCTGTGCGGCGGGCGGGCGAGTTGATCTACAGCCAATCACGTGGGAGATAAGTGATGTAATGCGCGCACACGAGGTCCAGCATCAGGACCACTCTTACCGGGGCGACGAACGCACAGCCCCATAGGCTCCAGTAAACAGTATCAGTATACTGATATTATAGGCCTCATAAAATCCTATAGAATCATTTACTGTAATGTTGATGTTATAAATAAACCATAGCATGTTATTAAATAGCATGATGTGATTGTGTGTTGTGTCCATATATTTAATATGGAGTTAATGAAAGCAGTTAGTATCATAAACACCCCAACAATGATCATATACTGATCCTATAGAGTCACAGTCACAGTAAACTCAGTTAGTGTTTCTGTGCTGCTCTTCAGACAGATAATCAATAGTCAATGATTACTGTGATTGCTGTACCACTACTAATATATGTTATATGTAGGGTTGTTTTATTTTTTTATTATTGAATAATATACCATTTATGTTTCTTACAGTTTCCAAACATTTCCTAATGACAGTTCTTCACGAGTCGGTTAAGGTCTAATGAGTTAAGTGTTTTACATCAAGACTTTTGCCACAATTGAATTTTTTCTCTACTTTTTAAGTTATGTCACAGTCTCGCTGTGTCTCCCAGTGTTTTTCCTTTTCCTTTTCCTTCCCCGTGTATGTGTGTGTGTGGTTGTGTGCTTCCCCTGACATCAGGTGACTCAGCGGAGGCGTGGTCTGGACAGAAGGTTACCACCACATCGGCAATCTATCACTCATCA